>NC_135056.1:9040000-9152500 GCF_051014685.1 Ptiloglossa arizonensis | reverse complement strand
CGCCGAAAGCGGCTCTAATAATCCGGAAACTTTTAAAAAATACTCAAGTAGAAAGAGTTGTTCGCTAAATTGCAGAGTTTACTTGAATGTGTTCTTTATTCATAACGAATCCGGATCTGAATAATCAATAAAGCGTGGCTGCGGAACGGAGGTAGGAAAAAAGCTAGAGACGAAAAGGGAAAGAAAACGAGACAAAAAAGCGGGTATTCCTCGGGCTTGTTATAAATATTATCCGAAGCGGCGCAAGCGATGCCCTCGTCCTTTAACGGAAGAAGAGGAAGGCCCGAGGTAACAAAGCAGAAAATTTCAGACCGGTTTTTCCCTCGTTTACCTCGTTACTACTTTTTGCAAACGGGTACGGCCAACGTCGATGAAAACTGCTGGCTGGACAATCGTCCTGGAAAAAAACTCTTAACATGTTACGCCTCCAGCGAATTATACAACAAGTACGATCTGTGTAATTGGCTAGAACGGGCGTAGCCCCGGGGAGGTGGCTACGAAACGAAACAGAGACAACAAGAATTTCGAGGAACCGATCGCCTTTAGGTGGAACCCCTTTCAGAAACCTCCCTCGAACTTCTTTTCATCCGTTTCACCTCCAGCAGCCTCCAGTGCCGGAAACTGGCCGCGAAGTGGACGCAGCACGAGCTGTTCTAATCAGGTCTCGTTGAAGGCTCGCCTTCTACGGATGCCACAGCGTGGACGTAAATTGCGGGGAGATGTCCTAGGAGGTAATTGGACGAGAAGCCTTGGGAGGCTTGGAAATTGTTGTAACAAGCATACAAAATTTCTCGTCGCCGAACTCATCTCGCGAACCAGCGCTACGTTTCCGTCGTGAAATATTCATCCGCTTCCCGAGAATTTCAAACTTCCTTCTTTTGCTACAAACGTTCCTTCTTCCTCCCCCCTTAATATCGTTCTCGTGACGAATTTGCGTTCAAAATTACTCCGAGGATATAAATACTAGGTTGCTCGATCAATTTTGTCGTTCGATGAAATTTATTTAACAGTACAGTACTAGGTTGTTCGATAAGTTTTGTCGTTTGATGAAACTTATCGAACAGTACTGTAGTATTGTTTGTACTGTCGTTTGATAAAACTTATCGAGTTACCACAATACTACAGTACTGTTCAATAAATTTTATCGAACAACAAAACTTATCGAATAACCTAATATTTATATCCTCGGAGCAATTTGGAACGTAATATCGTTCGAGAACGATATTGAACAATACTAGTGTTTTATGAAATAACAAAACTTATGGAACAATCTATGTTCGAACGATTAATGAATAGAATGTGGACAATTGGGGAGATTGAATATAATATTTGGAACGATCAGGATCACCATCTCGAGAATGTGAAAAAGTAATTTTTCGTTCTTTGAAAGATGATAATGAAACGAGTGGACCAAAGTGACATTACCCGCGTGAAATGTAACTGCTGTTCGATCGAATAAAAAAATTTCTTATCGATGTAACTGTAAAACTTCTGATCGAACGATCGAAACTTCCGATCGGTATCGGCGTGCAATATCGAAGTAAATTACAAATAGGAGATAGTAGGATGCAGAATATTTCGAGTTTCGTAAAAATTCAATAGAGTACCCAATTTAACGAGGTAATAATATCGTAGAACAAGTAACATGTTCCGTGTTAGCTTCGATAAAAGTATCGGACACTTTAGCGAGCAATAAAATCGTTCGCAGAAATGTCTGTCGCGAAGTCTTAAAGACCTTTCAGAGTTAAGTATAACGTATCGACGAAATTACATTATAAAATATAATGAAGTTGTAGTAAAATGTTGTTAGATACGCTGCATTGCACAATGTATTCTCTTAGAGAATTTATGTAAGCTCCTAACCACCGAATGTGACATAAACCTAGATATACCGTGGCAGGATTTGCGACCGGCTTTTCTCGCTTTCACGCAGTGCCCTACCAATGTTATCCGCCCCGCAAAGAAATTTATATCACAGATAAGAATAAACCGAAACCGAAAGTAAATTGAATAGGAACGATAACAGTAAACCGTCTACAACTCACTGGCAAAGCTTTCGTACATTCTGCTCGACATCTTATATCCTGTTTCCTTTTTCGTTCCATTCCGCGATACCCAAAATCGAATTTCAATATTCGAGCCACGAAAAGGGATACGCTACGGAATCTGATTATTCGATATTTCGAAGTTTATTTTTCGCTGGTCTTCGACAATACGATACGATACTATCTCAAAGTAAGTATTCCTCGTTCGATATTAGAGATTTTATTTATCCCTCAATTTTCCATTTATAGTGATTTCCAAATACGTTTACACCGAACAGAACCGTTTATTTTTCAACGCTCTTCGGTAACGAAGATACAAAATTATCTCAAAGTAACTATTTCTCGTTCGATATTAGAGAATATATTTTTATTCCTCAATTTTCAATTTACAGTGATTACCAAATACGTTTACACCGAACAGAACCGCGAAAACAAAGATCGAGAGCCGTAAAACGTTCGTTGATCGGAGTACTTGATACGAATTACGTATTTCCATCGCGAAACAAACAACCCACCCCCCTGCCCCCGTGGACCGCGGAAATTTTTGCAAAAAATTCCCCCTGCGATGATCCCTCGGTAAAAATCGTGCTGCACCCGCTTGGAGGCACTGATCGAGGGAACCGGTTGATCCCACTTGGGGGAAATTCATAATAAACTCCGTCGGGAGTAACGCACGTAAACCGATTATTCGAAAATTCCAGAACGCGCGGTCGTGAAAAAATGGCGAAACGAACGGGTCCGCGGGTGCCGTTAATGCGAGTTCGCGGGAACTTCTCGGTAAATAATATGCAAATCGTAGAGAACCGAGTCGGAGGACGCGCAATCGCAATGGTACGTGGCCGACGCCGCGTATCGAGGATATCTGGTTCTGCCGGAAAGGGTTACGTTTATCCGGTCGCATTATCTTGACGCATGGCCATTCTTCCAAGCTGTTCGGTTACGCAAGACTGGTTCTATGACCAGCGATATAAAACCGGGAAGATACCGGCCGTATACCGGTATATCGATGGCGAGAAATAGTGCCTATAAGTATCGTGGTTACTAACCGAACGACTCGACCGTTCCAGCTCTAATAATCCGTGATATCGCGCTACCCTTTGCTCGGTGTTCCCTCGGTCCCCCGTTGCTCCCACCAACCCCCGTCGCTCCCGTCTCCTCTCCGTTTCTGATCTCCTCGTTTTGCTACCGCTCGGAGATTCTTCGTGTTCTTCTTCTTCTTCGTCGTCGTCGGCGCGGAATCGCGCGTTCCAGCGTACCGCGCGAACCAGAAACCGAGGCGCAAAGCTAGCTGACGACGTCGCCGGTAATTGAAATTGATGAAATCACGGTGACGCTCGGAGGCACAGGGACTTTGTAATAAGTCTCCCGGAACTCTATTAATAAACGGTGGTGGCCCGTCGCCGGGCGAAGGCGATAAGGGCGGATGAAGACGGAGGCAGGATGCGTCTGTCGCGTTTCTTTTTTTTTTCCCCCCCTCCATCGGCGAACAGTAGGTTGCTGTTTCAGCGATACTCCTTGCAGGTTCTAGCGCGCCGGGCGCTTGGCCTCGTCAGGATGAGTAAGCTCGAATAGGTTCGTAAATTGATTGGAAAGTCGCGCGGTAGGATCGAGATTGATCGCGCGGCCTTTCCTATCGACGGATGTCAGCTTACGCTACGCGGTGATAAATGTTAAACGATAAATTTCTGGAAACGGTTGTTTTGTTATTCGCGTGAGCGTTAACGTCGTACGTATCGGCGCTCGTTAGCGGCTTATTTACTTTCCGAACGTGCGTTTCGCGAGATCTCAATTTTTCAGTATACGCGCCACAACCACCAGGTACTTCGTTTCCGTTACCATCGGCCACGGTTCTGCCACGTGTAATTAATTAGACGTTTAATTACCAGATGGGATACCGATAGTCTTACCGTGCAACTAGCGACGAGTTATTTTCATTTTCGGTGGATCGAAAAGTATCCCATCGCGTGTATTAGAGTAACGAAAAGATGGAACGAGTTGAGGGATCGCAATAATAGGTTGTTCGATAAAACTTATTTAGTAACCTAGCACTATACTGTTCAATAAGTTTTATCGAACGAAAAAACTTATCGAACAACCTATACTAAACAGAATATTCCAAGATTTAACGATCAATCGATACCGGTATGGTGTATGAGTAGAAATAAGAACAAAAGTTCTACAAAGGTAATCGAATGGCAATCAATGAACGAAATGAACAAAAATATAAAATTACGACGATTTTCCTTGTAGTATGTTATACCGTATGAACAAGTTAACGATATTTACGTAAAGTGTTTACGCGCGTTGTGTTTAATAGGTATTTGAACTCGCTGCAGGGGATTCGTGTCGCTTCTATTATTATATTACTGGTAATTACCAATTGATCGGAATTATCACCTGGTGCAACGGAGTTGTACTTAATTTCATTTTTCAACGACGTCGGTCTCGCGTCGACAAGTATAATCGTCACTTTGAAACGGAGCAATGGCAAATAATTAATAAATATTACATCTATCGAAACCCCCATAAACAGATTAAATACAATAAATATCATCGACTAGTACTTACGCTGTAATACTATATACCAAGAGGAAATTCCTTACGACGTCTTACTTTTCTTACATCTTTTTAATCGAGCGTTTCACCATATTTATAGAATATCTTTTCCCTATTTTTACTCGAACAACATCCCGAGTTAGTCGTTGAATACCGAGAAACGTCGTATAATTTCACAATTTGACAAGACACCGACGAATCCATCGAACGAAAGATATTTCCGAACATCCGCGCACAGCGATATGCAAAATTACAATTGGAACGAAAACCTTGTTTCATCTTTCGTTCGAAACTATCACTTTCAAATTTCGCTCGTTGGTAAAAAAACCGTTGGAGAAATAATTTCGCGCGAACAAGTGGGTCACCGTATAATTCAACGCTCGAATTCGGAGAGCCCGTTGCGAGGTGAATCTCGCGAACCACGAGCGGAAAACGATAAATCTATCCGTACGAGCGATATCTAATTGGTAAAGCGCACGAAAGCTCGAGAGCGACAATGGAAGTCACCGCGAACCTTCGCCAAGTATCAAAAACTAAATGAACTACGTGGCACGCTTAACAAAGAAACAGAGGACGGCCGAGGAAACGTCAATCAACCTTTTTTCGCGCGGGAACAGTAGATTGCTGTTCGAGCGATTCGCTTTTTCCACGAATGCCCGAGCACGTCGTTATATGCGCGGTGCAAACGGTCGCTCATCTCGCTTCTCCCTCCGCCCTTACCTACCGTTGAATAATCTCGTCTGAACCCGAAATTTTCACCCCGTGGTGGAGAAAGAAGAAAAAAAGAAAAAAGAAAAACTAAAAAAAGGAGTCGCGAGTTCGGACGCGCGGCTGGCGCCGATATCCCCCTTCGCGGAAACTTCGAAAAAGAAAACGAGGAAACGGGGGAAACTCGATTTTCTCGAATATCTCATGATCAAGAGTAATCTCGACTTTCGACTTCGCCCCTCGCGTGTATAATATAATAGTCTGGGACGACAAAGGGTAACGAGGGAATTTTTAAGGACTCCTCGTGGGACAAATTCGTCGGAAAACAGTGAATTTAATATAGTGAAAAGGGAGAGGGGAGTAGGGAGGGGGGGGGGTGAGTAGGGACTGGAAACCGTGAACGTTGAACGAGTGGGGGGTTGAAGAGGAAGCCCTGAATTCGTGGAAGGGGTAAGGGGACACGGGACGGGGTGCAGAGCGGCGGACAGAGAACGAGGGGAGGGAGGAGTGCAAATTGAAAGGGAGACGAGAACGAGCGATCTACGGGGGGGTATAATTAGACTGGTTTCAATTTCACCGTAGAGAGAAACTTTTATCGGGATCGTCGCTTCCAGACGTCACCCGGAAACAGGAAAAGGATGGACGAAAATCGCTTCCAAAGTTCGCCGGAGCGACGTCGTTGATTCCCGGCAAACGACATTTCTATTGTCCCCGATTCGCGCTTGGTATCCCCCGGTTGGTAACTCGCGTCGTCGCACGAACTTCGCTTTTCTGCTGAAACACGATTCCTCGATGACTCTCGCCGGGACGGATTAACGCAGTCGAATTGGCCCCGGAATCGCGACTGATTAAATTATATCCTTCCACCGGTTCTGTTCTCCAGACGGAAAATCTTCGAACGAAACTTACCGGGTACAGGTACCCGACTTGCGTCGAATCCGGGTACCGTAGCGCGTCGATCGAGCAACGTTTCGAATAACGTCGCGGTGTTACGTTCGAACCAGGTTCCGTTTATCCGGCACGCGCGTCTCGAGACGCGTACACCACACCGTGGAACTCGATTTTCTTCGCTCCCGGGAAACTGTTTACGGAAACTCCGCGAATTAGCCGCGAACAATGCCGCGAAACAGGAAGCGTGAAACACCCGCGCGGTTTGTTCACCGTCCGCCTCTCATCCGCAAACTCTGCTTTCCATAATTCGCAATTATCTCGTTGCGAAAACGTTGACTGTGCTCGAACGCGAGCGACTCTCGCCGGCTGCTCCGTTCCGCGACGGTGATAATTAAAGGGCGGCTTTGTGCGTAGAATTGTCGTCGAATAGACAGTTTCTTTAAGGGGAATTAGACGCTGGAGAAATTCTTTTACGAGCTTCGTTGTAATTGAGCGCGCGCGAGCGCGAGCGCGAGCAAGCGCGAACACGCGCGCGTTATTCCGGTGAATTTGCGTCGACGCGAGTGAATTTTAATTTTACGGAAGGAATCGCACACCTTGCACGATTCCACGATTAACCTCTAGACGATGGACACGTATTCTTCCACGTTAACAAGTTTATGCCTCGGAGAATTTTATATAATACTTTGCAATTCTCTCGATCTTATTTTGCTACATTTTTTAATCTTTCGACAATGGCGATCGAGTAACGAAAATTGAACCGTTTCGGTAAATATTCGAGCGACCGTTTTAGCAATATTCGAGAAATTTTATTTTACACAATTAATTTCGAGACGGATTATTATTTATATTTTTATATACAATAAATTGTATATAATGCAATTTTGGTATCTTTTAGACGATCGATTAATTAAATTCGAAATAAAATTCGAATAAATCTTATTCGAGAAATTAATATTTATATTCTTTGCAGGTTTGGTATGTTTTCTTATTACAATTTTACCATTCACAGGCGTGGCTAAGACCAACGATTAAACGGCTTTCAAAGTTATTTCGCGATATTGCAAAAACTTTATTGCGAATAAAGTGAAATCTAATGCGTTACGTAAATCGTAAATGGTCTCGTTCTCGCGTTATCGAAATACATAATCCCCGTTAGAATATCTTTGTTTATACTGATACGAAGACAGAGCAAATAGCCAGTTGAGTGGATCCGTAACTCTTACCGAACATAAATGTGGGAAATCTCCGTGCGAGATACAAAACTCGGTACCAAGGGGTTAATTACCGGTTGAACAAGAGAGAGGTTTAACAAAAGTAAGAATAGAGATGCGTAATGCTTTTAGAAGACAATTGTGGATTATCAGTTGTGCAAACACGTCGACGAAGAACGTTTTGTCGTTCGACGATAAATGACCTAAGCAAAAGTTAATAGTTGAAAAAAGAAACATGAAGCACAAATAGTGCATTTAGACTAGAAATGTGTGGAGAACAGTCGAGACACCAGACATCTTTCAAACAATAACGATGGAAAAACCCAAAAGCGATTATTACTTTTAAATTTTTCAAAAATGTCCCTATGGAAGTTCAATGATTATTTCAAACGGTACGATTATTTTGCTCAATAGCCAAAAAAAAAAAAAAAAAAAGAAACGATGTAAAAATCCAAAAGCGATTATTTCTGCTCTACGAAATGTCTAAAAAATATCCCTATGGGAACTCAATGATCGTTTGAAACGCACGGTAAATAAAATTGAAACAGCGATAACGAAATTACAATGTCAAGAGCAGAAGAATTCTTTCTGGAGGTGTACGAGAACACCGCGCGAAACACCGCGTTATAATTTAAACGGATTAACAATATTTTGTTTCCCAGCGGGTCTGGTTCTCCGCGTCGGGCGTCCCGTGTCCGGGGGCTATGTCGGTGGTGGGTTATGGGTGGCGGTGCACGAATAAGGGGCGTACGTATCGTGGGGGTACCCGGTGCACCTTCCGCCTGGTCTGTTATTAGGCGATATACCAAAATTGGTGGGCCACTTCCCCACGGGGCAACTCCCCCATCCACCTTGCACACTAATTCACGCGGCTTTTAACTTCGTCTTCGTTCTCGTTCCTCTTCGTTCCTCTTCGTTCCTCTTCGTTCCTCTTCGTTCCTCTTCGTTCCTCTTCGTTCCTCTTCGTTCCTACGTTCTTCGTCCCGAGCCTGTGCGGCGTATCCTCCTCGAATAGCCACGGATTCCTCTACGAGCCCGTGTGCGTACGTGCGTGCGCGCAACCGAGCGAGCAGTCCACCGCCAAACATTAAGAACGAGGAAATTATTGCCTAGAGAGGGAATCGCCGTCTACGGGGGCCCGTACCGATTAACGACGACCGTGAAAAGTTTCGGAATGTTCCACGAAGGAGATCCCTGGAATGCTTACCCTCGGGCTGTTAGAATGAAACGCTCCGCGATCCCCCGATTCGAAAGGGTAATCTTGTCTTTCGGGCAGCGAATTTTTCGAGGATAAAGTCCGCGGCCAGGCACGAAACTCCCGTGTAATGGGAAGAGTCGATGGTTTTCGAGCACCGTTTTTTTCTTTCTTTTCTCGTTTCTTTTCTTCGCGTTTCTTCCTTTTTACCAACGTTTCTCTTTTCAACAGCGAGACCCTCCTACCACGAGGGAACTAATAACGGGGGATAACCAACGGAAGGAATTTTCGATCGATCACAAAGTATCTGGAGCAACGTTTTAACACTTCGCGCCGATATACCGAGCGTTCGTGAAACTCGAATTGAACTCGGAACGAAACGGTCACCCCGAACGCATTTCTCGGCCCGCGGGCCGTATTGTGATTCGAGGCCGTGTCATCGGCCACGGATGCGCGATTATTTCACAACGATCGAAAAATATTTTCAAAGGCCATTTTTCCATCGAACCGGTACCAATGAAACCGATACCGATAGAACGAACACGCGTTCGACCAAGAGGAAACTGTTTCGGGGAAAATAAACGAACGGGTGAATTTATTTGTAAAAATTCAAAGGTACGTCCGAACGATGTGAACGTTACCATTGTAACTACGGTCGGTGCGAGAAGCTCGGTAACGAGTATTTGAAAAAAAAAAAATTTAATAAGAATCTGCGGTTATTGGACAAATACGGTTAACGTATTCGCGAGTTATAATTTATACGATTCGGTGCAGCTTTACTCTCGGGTGGGAAATACGACTAATTTGAGCGATACGGGGGATAAATACGTTATATTATGCGTTACATCGAGTTTCATGAATATTTCATTACTCGCGTGTAACTGCATTTGCCGGTTATCCCGAGCGTGAAGTATACGTACAAGTGAACATCCATTGTATATTTTTTATACGGCTTTATGGGGGTATTATCGTATTTTTCCCACACTCGTTTGCAAATAGTACGAATGCTTGTGAAGTATAAAGGGCAATAACACCGTAACAATGCGCGGTATATATACCCCGCTACGAAATAATTAAAATCGTTGTGTCGGTTCGTTTCACGGAACCGTTTTCGATCGACGTTGATTGCACAATTTTCGATCGGTGATCCGAAAAATTATTCAGCTTCGAACGATCCCAAATCGTATATAATTTTCGCGTACGTGTACCGGACTAGTTTCGTCCGTACGATCGAGTCGCCATTCGACGGAAAATACTCGCCGAACGAGTAACGAAATCGAATTGAAGCAGACAGAAGACAAAGACGTTTCGTTTGTAGCTAGAAGAAACTCTCCTTTCTTTTTAACTTACGCAAGCCCTCTCGAGATTTCGTTCGGTACCGACAAATGAATTTCTTCGTCTCCTTTACGATGTTTCCGCTATTGGGACTTTTCGATGTTTCGAATCGTAACGACGTAGCGCGAAAAGTATCCGTTTTCATTCCGTCGTGCAACACGTTTTTCTTCTTTCCTTCCACAGACCCCCAACGACACGTTCGCGAACCCCCTGGGTGTCCCACGGACCACAGTTCGAGGAGTATCGGTACACACACCAGTTCTAAGTTCCCCCACAGTTTCCCTCATTCGTACGGATATTTCTTTTACGCGTCGCGAAACGAATCTCATTCCGCTAATGTACCGTTCCCTGTTCCCGCGATCATCGTTCCTCTCCGCCCCGTATCATCGAAATGATCAGCATCGTTCCGTAACTTCCATCGCTCGCACGATCGCTTATCGCCGCGGCGGTAATCATCGGTACGCCATTAAAATATTTCACCGCCGCGAACAAAGTAATCGACCGCGAAACGCGTCCGTCTCATCCGGTCGCGCCGCATTACGCAACATTTTAAATATCCGCGGGAACAAGGAGAGACGCGAGGGTCCCGGAGGCGCGTCGAGGGAACCGAGACCGCGCTCGCTTTCCTCCCCTCGTTAACTCGCGCGCGCAGGAATCGCGCGAGTTCAATGAAACCGAGCGTCCGCGGTCGCGCTTCGCGAACGACAAATGGAATCGTTCCAACGCGACTATCGCGGCCTTCGATGTCCGCGCGTTTCGCTAAGCTAACAGGCCGCATGCGTCCACAGAGTTTGACGAATGATCGTTCGATTTCTTCTTTTTTTTAATAAGAAACTTTTCAAACAACGTTAATTACGAACAGAGATGATATTTGTATTTTTATCGGATCTCGCGGTAAAGAGCACGTTTTCGAAGCTACTCGAAACCCTTTAACGAGGGGCGGTGGGGGATTTGTTCCTGAAATTGAATTTTCGTATTTTGGAGCAAGATCTTGAAAGAAGAATAAACGAGATATACTAAGGGAGAAAAATATTTGTATTTATCGGATCTGGCGGTGAAGAGCACGTTTTCGAAGCTACTCGAAACCCTTTAACGAGGGACGGTTAGGATTTGTTCCTGAAATCGACCTTTCCTAGTTCGAATCAAGATCTTGAAAGAAGAGTAAACGAGATATACTAAGGGAGAAAGAGAGAGAGCAATATTGAGCGAGTATCGTATTACACGGTCGCTGAACTTCAAAGCGACATCGCGCGAATACCGATGTGACGCTAATGCAAACTAAAAACGTTATATACCTGTCGTTGTATCTTCGTGAGAATGTTCGCAACGAATTAGCAAGATTATTCCGATGAAGGTAAGACGAAGCACGACCGTATTCGAAGTATTTTTAATTGAAACGAATAATCAGAGTTCGGTCTTGTTTAGTTCCATTTTCATCGAGAGAATCTCGTCAGTCCGTTGATAATACTCTCGTGATGGTGTAATAACAAACATAAAAGATTTTAGTTCGCACTATCAAGTCGATAAGCGTTTTAAAGTTTGCTCAGTCGGTTTTTAAATCCACAGCAACCGGCTGCTCGAGTCAATGATTGCTCGAGGCGAAGAGCCTAAAGAGCGTTGAGGATTAGGTACGTCTTATCGAGGGAGAAACACGTCGTTTTAAAGTAACGTTTCTATGCATATAAAGTATTACGCGTATACCTAATACGTTTAGTCTTCGCCATTATCGATTCTACCCTGTATTTATGTAGAAGTATGAAAGTGATTTACAAAAAAAATTAGAAAAATGGCGTCGCTAGAGCGATCCACGTAGAGCTTCTCGTATATCGATAACAAAATTTTTCTTTCCCGCTTCGGTAACTCATTTGTAACTCGAGACACCGTTGGTCGCGTGTCGAGTATAACACCGAGCCTCGGGGCAAGCGGTTCCAGGAAGTGGTGGGGATTTGTAACAACTGGAAGAACAAGATTTGTATCAACTGGAGGGACATTACTGCATCATGTTGCGTCATCCCGCGCTCAAAGTGCGCCTAGCCTAGGCATGTCCAAGCTAAAGGCTAATTCTCGCTTTTGCACTTTGGATATATGTACAATCGTAGACGGTTCATTCATAGCAAATGCTAAGGATGAAACCTGGAGTATAGTATTTATACCGATAGAAGAATATCGTAAAATGTTACAAGCTAGAAAACAACGATGACATTCTCAAGCGTTGCTAGCGCAATCGATTACAAGGTAAAATAGACTGAATCTGAACAGCTAGTCGTAGTTATTTATTTATTTCTAGACATGTTTAGATTACTTTACATCGAATGAATGATTCATGAAATTACTTTGTTCACTGGTCTCTTTAGATATTCACTTTGGGCAAAAGGTGGGTAAAAACAATCTTTACAGCTTTCACTGTAGCTGAACCATTCGCGATGTACATCAAAAATTTAAGATCTAAATTCCCCTTGAGCTCCAAAACTAGAGCACCTTCCCCAATCTGTTCCTTTTTCGTGATGCCGCGCTAGACGATGAACGCTTGATACAAAAATCTTTGACGAAAATTGGCGGATCGTCTTTGCGCACTAATAGTGGAAACATCAAAGATTTCTTTCTTTCTCAACAGTGACACGTGGAAGGTAAACGAACTGTGCGAGAAGCTCTATCAATGGACATACCTCCGAGTGTAAGTTCCATTTCGTAGCACCCATGGGTACCAAAACTCATGCCTCAAATCCCATTGATCGAAGATCACGAATTATAGATATAGCTACCCTCCGGTATCCACCACTACCAGAGGATTTAACTCGGAACAACTAGTCCTTTCGTCGTATTCGAATCATCGAGGACAGATATGGAGGTCCCCTGACTCCAGTTTCCATATTTGTACTACCTTCTTTCGTCGTTAAGACGAGCAGAATACGCGCCCAAAGTTGGGATATCTTTGAGCGCAAGTTTCGTGTCGTAACGCCCATGGGTATTGAAACTTTTGCCTATAACTCCATTAATCGGAGATCACCACCTGTAGAAATATGTAACGACCAGTGTCTACCATTACCAGGAGGTATAACTACGAGTAACTAGTTCTCTGGTTGTGTTCGAGTCATCGAGGATGGGTATGGAGAACTCTCGATTCAAGTTTCTATATTTATACTATCTTCTTTCATCGTTAAGACGAGTAGAATACACTCACAAGGTTGAAACATCTTCGAGTAAAAGTTCTACGTCCTAGTGCCGAAGGCTATCGAAGCTTTCATTTAGAACTACATTGATCGAAAATAGAATTACAGAAGTATCTAGCTCCGAGTATCTATCGCTACGAAAAGATTTTACTTATCGAGAACAAGTACAAAGGACTCTTGACTCCAGTCTCCATATACATATCAAAGCTATCCAAGCTTTCGTCTAAACCTAATTGATCGAAGATCACGAATTATAAAAGTACCTAGCTCCGAATATCTATCACTACCAGGGTGTTTGACTCAGCGAAGAAGAGCAAGGAGGATGACTCTAAACTATAGTAGTTGCAACGATGTTTACTCTCGGATCGTTTTTGCTGTTCAACGCGCAATTACGTAGATATGATCCTTCCTGGGCACATGTCTCGTCTAGCCTAAACGACACGTGGTCCCAACCGGATCACGCTTCTTTCTTCCGTTCCAGCCCCGACCGGATCTTAGAAATAATCGTCGCTGTGAGGATCGCAACCAGCCGACGATCCACTGGCACCGCAAGAAAGGACGGCTCCTTAATAGATAGCGAGCGCGGACCCGGGCCCCGGAGCGCTCGTAATTGGAATTAATTAGAGGCGTTTCGCGAGCCGCGGTCTGCGGAACCTTTAGCCGGACGATCGGAATCCTTCCCCGACGAGCTCGTTGAATATCGATCTTCCAGCAAACAATTTAACGCGGCCCGATGGCTGCGCGATACCAGCCACGGTCCGTGTCCCTCGTGCACGAGCTGGGGGAAACCATCGGCAGCCCTTGCGACAACGAAGCGTCAGCTAAAGATGGGATTTCCTATTAGCGTCAGACACTTCTATAACGATCCAAGCGTATATCCGTTCTTTTTTTTCTTTTTTCTTTTTTAACGCGCTCTATGACCGGAATTGTTACCCGGATACAAATTTCGAAGAAGGAACGAAAGGTACGCAATCTTTTCATCCGTTACTCGTTGAATAAACATTCGAATTTGAATTTAAGACTAAAATGATCGGTTATACGTTCGTTTTATTCCTCATTTATTGTACGGTAAAAAATGTACGTGAATATTGATGTGACAACTGTTTGATTATTCGTGAATATTTCTTGAGAAAAACTGAATAATGATTTTGAACCTCGAGTGCCCAACGAGTTCGAAACATTGCGTTCGAGCAATGTTCACTGTACGATAGAAATCCGTTTCATGGCAGTAATGATTAATTGCGCAAATTATGATAAGTAAAGATGGATGATAAAATTACTGACATGCGCATACATAATACAGTGTTAACATATTCTCTGCATATTTCTTGCATATTTAGATAGATTTTAGTTGCATATAAATCCACAGTCCGTTGATTAATCGGTATTTATGCGATATGAAAGTCTGATTTATGGTACAATAAACTTTTTCAAAAATTGTGATCGTTAAATTGGAATTTCATCCAGAAGTTTTTTTTAGCTTTGCGGTATTATATCGAAGAAACGATCTACGTACTTGTACAGGATCATTTGAAAATAAATCGAAAGTTTTTTTTCTTTTCTTTTCTTTCGCGTTGAGTATAATAATAGGACTTTGTGTACATTTTGATTTCACTTCATTTTTTTCCACGTTAGATCTTGTTCGGACGACAAAATTGTCCAACTAGATGCATTAGATGCATATTGAAATGCATCTGACGCTCATAACAAATCTCACCTGAAGGAATTAATTTTCAAATAGGATAACAAAGTCGTTCCCTTGTTGAAAATTTCAATGGTGAAGTTCATTGAGAAAAGTATTAAGAATTAGTTAGAAAACATTAAGAGGTACACTCTTTCTTTGTTCGGATAATATATCATTTAATACGAAACCCGAATCAAAGTATTTACGTTATACGTACTATTATAGATCATCGATATCTTTATAAAAAAAAATAACGCGAACAACCACTCGATATTCCGCACGAATGAATTATAACATAAATTTAAGTACATCCGAACGATAAAAATCAATTGTTTAATTTACCTTAAAACGAATTCTAGCTCTGGTCGATACCGACAATATCACTTTTCGCATTACACGCGTGTAATGATTTTTCCAGCTCCGGAGAGGTATCGATGATTATCCGTGACCTTATACTCTGAACTTCGTAGAAAGTGCAGTTAATTAACTTCAGACTTTATACGGTGTATATCTCTCGCGTAACCAAGGACGGACAGTCAGAAGTCAGTCTTTAGGCAAGTGAATGATGAAGCGCGTGGGCAGACATATTTTTTTCTCTTAATTGCATCGTAATGCTCAGCGGTGTAATATACTACTTCCGGCTCGCAAGTAACACTTTGTTCTAACCACATCCGCAACTACATTAGCAGCGTACTCGTCCTTCTTGTTCGTCATTAACGAACACAACCATATAAAATGCTCGATTAGCATTGATCGATTGCACGTACGTTCGTTTGTGTTTTAATCGTGTTGTTCGTTTACGATATAACCGCGAGCTTTGAAGAATGTCGATGCAACTATGTTAAATCGCTGAATATCAATTTCAGGATGCGCGTATACGTGTGTAAGAAAGGGCAATTAGTCGACATTAATGACGACAAATTTCAATTCATATATTACGAACACTATGACGCTTATAAAGTATCGTTAACTGTACAAAACGTCCAAGATTCTAATGAGCACATCTTTCCCACCATAATGATAGGTACCGGTGTGTACCTGTCGCGTCTGATCAATGATCTATTTTATTACAAAGATTAATTAACAAAATGTCTACATTACTTATATACTAGTTTTTTTTTTTTTTATTACTTGTACACTCTATTTTATCATGCTCCTTTATTTGTTGTACCTTGGTAATGCGTTGTTGCTCGATTACATTCGTTGTTACTGCGTCTGGTAAAAATCTTTCACGAATCACGTTTATTCGTAACCGTTATTACGTATTCTTCGTGTTGTAATTTATGATGCAATACAGTCGATATCGTTATTATCGTTGTTACGAAATCTTGTATCGCTACGTACTTACCGCTAATAGGCAAACTCGTAACAACGTCTCAGTGGTATAAAGATGTTCGAGTAGTGATCAACAAATATCCACATTACGTATCAGTTTTTCTGCATTTTATTACGTACCATTATTTGTTTTTACATCGAGAAAAAAAAAGCACACTTTTGCGTTCACCGGCCACATTATTATACACCTACTTTACACGAAATCGCAACTGAACGTTTGTCATTGACCTAACCGGTGTGAAAATCATTCGTTTAAACCGTTTAACGTATTCAATCAGTGGCACGTCGTTTACGAGCAGGTAAAATCGTAAATGCCTCTTAATTTCCATTAACCAAACGAGCGATGCCTTCGACTCGTTGCACGGTCTCGTGTAGAAGTAACAGAAAGTCCCGAGAAAAAGTTGTAAAATTTCGCAAAACAATTTTTAGTCCTTAAATCAATCAGCGGTTCAATTTCGATAAATAATTTAATGGTAAAATGCTTTTTAAAAATTTCAATAACGGCGATCGAATAAGTCGAACAAGTAACTGGGTATTTAAACGTTTCCACTTCAAAATTTCGGATCCTCTCGAACGCAAAACTCGAAACATTTAATCCAGAGTTTAAACGTTACTAGCATCCGACTAATTCTACCTCCGTTATTTAAATTTCTATAATTACGATCCAAGAAAAAGAATACGCAAAAAGACACTTACTTGAATCAACGATTCGCAGATAAATCGAAACGTTTAAATACACAGTTTAAAGTCTCGTTAATTCTCTCTCTATATGTTGTTCCAATTCCTGTAGTTACGATCCAAAAGAAGAACACGCAAGACCGCGCTTAAAATCTGATTAATTCCATCTCCGTTACTTGACTTTCAAGGACGAAAGGTCCTCGTCGTGCCAAAAAAAAAAAAAAAAAAAAAAAAAAAAAAAAAAAAAAAAAAAAAAAAAAAAAAAGAGATCCGCAACGATCTGTACCTTCTGTACCTTGAAACTATTGATTGGGCATCCTGCATCGCGAGACCACGTGATCACCACGGGTATATTGAACTTTCGCGAGCCAGCTCGAAGTAACAGATAAATCTTTGCTGCTCCGAACCCGCCTGTTATTACAAATTGTTCGGACAGCGATCACGAGCCGTTGAGTGATGCCTAATACCTTACTTCGGCCGGCAATGTTTCCAGTTTTAATGTTGCATTCACGACATCTAGTTAAAGGGAGTCGCCAGCGCGAGATAATTTACAAGCTATGAAGTTCCTTAGGCAAACTGGCTGCGTCTGATAGACAGGCCTCGCTAGGATGAATAATAGGGTATTTACGTGCGCGAAGTGTCTTGGACTTAATGACCTCGGTGCATGGTCGTGCGGGAGCCGCGAGCTACACCGTGTTTTACATTTCACGAAGGATGTGCCTGTGGATTGGAATTAAGGTCGATTCACATTTAACGACGCGACAACTATCGACGACGATACGTCCCGACGAGAACCAGTTTCGGCCAATTAACTGGAAACGTTAAAAAGTGGAGAAACAGCTGAGAACGGACGGTACGTTATATAACTTTTATGGAATATTTAATCTGAGAAATTACAGCTCCGAAAGTGATACGAACGGAGAATTCAAGCTCTCTCGTACTTTCGCAGAGGTTTTCATTTTTTCCAACGGTTCTGTACACCGGACATCTTGTCCAAGATGGGAGAAATGATTTTAACCCTTCCCGATAGACATCTTCTAATACTTCGTAACGCGGGAATAAATTGTGATCCAAGTATCGGTTCAAATGGTATCTAATTAGCGATCGACGATTACGATTACGGTGTAATCGAGTAAGCGATCAATGACTTCGATTAAATCGGATTCTTAATATAATTGTTTCCACGTGCACTCCAACGGTGGATGTTCTCGACTTCGTTTTTACGTTCGATTCGCGTTACTTTGTTCCAAAACTGTTTCTTTGTTTCATTCTTTCGACCATGGATCTTCGATTTTACGACTCTGAAACGAAAACAGTGGTCGAATAACGCAAATAATCGAAGAGAGTGAAATTCTCGATCGTTGTTCGCGAAATAATCGTGCGATCGATCGCGATCGGAAAATCGATCGAATCGCGATTAATTCGTCGAACGAATAATAAAAACGTTATTCCGAGACCAAACTAGAGCTCTCGAAACCAATTATACGAGCGTTTTAGGGTCGAAGGAACACGCGCTCTCGTGACGCTTCCAAGTGTATCTTCGTATCGATGAAGAATCATCCTCGAGCCTCTGACAACGAAAACGTTTCATCCAGCAACAATGTTAACGTGATCGGTCGCTCTATTGTGGAACCGTTTTTATCCCTCGAACGTCAATCAGTGGCGAGCTAATAGCTGACACTAACTTCTGATCGAAAAGATCCGCGAATGTTTCGCGTGAGCGTAATAATAGACGAGACGAGAAACGCGATCTGGGGACTATGAAACGATTTGAAAAGGATTCCATACCGCGTAAGTTGGCAGGTCTTGCCCCTACCATCGCGTGATACCATCGTCGAAAATATCCCGGTAGCGAGAACCATCTCCAATGGTTTACGAGGAAACGCGGGTGAAAGGGTGTCCTTTTGAATGTAAATCGACCGGCATATACCTGATATAGATTGGAGCATATGAATGAGTTTCGCAAGAGCAATATCTTCGAGCAACGAAGCCTTACCTCTTATTATTGGGGTAAACCTTTGTTACGTTACGTGCTGCAATATCTGCGCCGTACTATATCCTGATCGCTCTAAATCATCCGGAGGACAAATACCCATTCGGTTCACGATTACTTTAACAAGGAGCGAAAGATACGATTCACCGTTTAGCGTATGAAAGAAAGAACGTAGAACCTGACCGGGCATTCTTCCATCGGTTACGAATTGGTATTGAAATTTTGCTTTGTAACCCGAATTAGAATTTAGGAAATACGGTTGTCTGGTTCACGGAACGAGAAGTCACTTCTGAACAGTTTGGGAGATCTTTCTTTCGGTTTGAGAAGCTTTCATTCGAAATGTCTTTATGGAACTAGAGATACATTGGTCATATATTGGTTGTTCGGAAGGTCGTTTCGTTCTCGAAAATGGAGAATATATGATTTAATAAAATGTTTATACACTCTAAAAAAATTGTGTTTCATTTTCACCAAAAAAAGAACCAATAGTATATTATATCTAATATTTGGTTTTTACTTTTATCGAATCATTTGGATATTTAACACACCTAAGGGGATCTTCCAATTGGGAAGAGTTCCTTTGTATTTTCTACAAGTTTCAAACCTTTGAAACGCTTTCCCAAAGTACTAGATCGAAATTAAAAGAATTAGCGTAATTATAGAAATTTAAATGTAACCGCGCGAAGGTAGAAATAAAGTAAATCTCTATCGCCGATATCCGCGCTCTCCGATTTTCCATTTAACAAAAGAATATTTCGTTTCCTCCGGAACGTTTCGTTAATTTCCATCGAAGCGCCATTGTTTAATCCTTCGGACTCGGTTTGGAATTTAAATATCACGTTCTTGTGGAGTGTAAACGCATGTGTACGAAGTATACAAAAAAGGTACTGATCTAAAAATTATGAATTTATATAATACAGACACTAGTTATAAGCACTATATACCGTTGCAAGTTATAAGTATTTAATTATAAGTATTCTGTACAATCACTAGTTATAAGCATCTATTTATGTATCGTTTTGTATGTTCGGGTAATCTTTGACTCGTGTATACCATTCTTCTTTTTGTTCTGTTAGTATGCACATCGATGCGCATGCTGCTAATAACCCTGTACTGGGTTCATAGCGTAAATAAAAAAAAAAAGTATACAAAAATGTTCCATTCCAGATGAAGTTTACGACTTAAAGAATGTTCTCGAGGCGTCGGTTTCCGGTATCAAAGAAGCCTCGAGTGCAAAGGGTTAAACAAAGATGTAATTTTCATTGTACCCGGACATATAATAGAATATAAAAAAATACATGCAAAAAAGAATTTTCCTCGAAAGACTTGCAAATAAATCCGCGATATTTGAAAAGGTCTGTATCGACGATATCCGAGGGGAGAAAAGTTCCGGAAAACGCCCCTCCCTTCGGCGATCTAACCCGGGAAACCCGCGTTGAAAGACTCACGAACTTGACAGCGCTCTTTTTCAGCGCATTCTCGCGGCGAACTAACTCGACGACTTAGAACACCACCGTGAATTAAACGCAAACAGGAAACACGGGGGGGTTGTTGGGATAACCTTGCCAAGTAAGCGGAATAAATATTCCCCTGAATGCAACTTTTCCTCGGTCGTCGCAGCGTGTCTTTTTTTACCACGCGCTCGTGTTTTTACTTTCTGAACGACCCTTGTGAAACGCGTTCCCTTTTATCCTACGAGCACGCAGACTCCTTTATCCGCGACATAGCCGCATCCGGATTCGAAATCAATGTCAGACACGGGTGAAATTTTCAACCGTGCGGAGCCGAACAAGCCTCCCTACCCACCCACCCACCCATCGGCAGTTAATTTGAATCACAAAGCCGCGCAAAGAGACACTCGTTCCGCAAGGTTAACCATGAATATTTAACCCCGGCTGGGAAAATGAACGGTGAAAAAAAATAAAGGTCTTTACGGCCACTTTCGCGAGCCCGGTTCACGGATACAGACATCAATGAATTCGAAACCGTCAATAACCGACATCCTCTGCTACGATCTTGACGGCAATTAAGCCGCGTCTCGGTGCACCATTAAATCATAAACCGGCCTTCGTCGGCCGGTTTATACGTGGGATTTCGCCTCTCCCACGCGCCAAACGGCCGTTAATTTGCCACCGAATAAAACGGGCTGCCGGCCCTTCGGCGTTGCTCTCGATCGATCGATCGGCACTGTTCGCCCGCGGTCTACGCGAAAGAAAGAACACGGCCCTAACTGCCCACCGGGCTTTCATTTAATGCCCACGTCGATGGGCAATTACGATCGGTAATTTCAGATTTTCTGTAGCTCCAGACGGTGGTGGTGGTCGCGGCCAACACGAAACCAACGGTTCCCCGGATCATCGCGGTGCCCCGAACGCATCCCGTTGCACTCTACTGCAATTGTGCAACGATCGGAGCTGGATACTGTCGCTGGCGAATCTTCGAGTTCGAGGAGGGGAGGGGTGTCTTTCGAAGATTTCTCCCATTGGAGGACAAGCACCTGTTTCGAGTCGATCGTGACTATTTTGAAAACGAACATCGAAAGAGGGAAATTTTGTAATTGGTCCGATCGAGGTAGACGTTTCAAATATTCGCGCGTTATGGGATACCATTGGAAGGGAAATGTTCTCGGCTGATGGAAATTGATGTTTTTATTCGTCGATCGATAAAATGTTCTCTGTAGACGTTATTTTCGACGATTTTACTATTATTACGACAATTACTATTATTCGCGATATTTATCGCGAAACTTGTAGTTTCTTATTGTTTCCTATCTTTTATTCGAAATATAATATATAATACGTTATTGTATAATAATGCGTTGCTTCAGACACGGCACGTATACATTGTCGGATGTTGTATAATTAGCGAACGAGAAATAAAGTATCGTATTTCTTTGAAACTATCCGACAGCTCGTTAGTTGTTTCGACGACAATTAACGGCTACCCATCTCCATTTATTAATATATTCGTTGGAACATTAATCGAACGTAATAAATTATCAACGTGTACGACAATATTATATCGTAGATCGAAACCTTTACTTGCAATATATTGTACAATTTAGAGTTAACAAACGTTCCGAAATAACTCTTTTCATGGAATTTTTATCATCGTGGTTTTTTTTACAGGAAAAGTAAATTCGAACAGAATTGTAAAGAAATGAATTTCAATTGATTCTTTCGAACGACATGAATATTTTAATTGTTCGGTTAAGAAATTTTGCTAACGTTGATCGTTGTCGTAACGAGCAATGTCGTTAAATGATTTATTAACGTTAATATCTGTTCCGTTGAAAGCGTTATATTTGCTTAATAGTGCACGGTGGTGCTCGATAGAAAATAATGAAGAAAGTCTTCGATTTGTAATTAGAACGTGGAACTTAATGCGGTGTAAAATATTGGAACGTGTAACGTGGCAGTTAATTAATTTGTTTGAAAATAATAAATCGACCGTGATTCCACGTTAATCCAAAGTTATTAATCGTAACTGCGAGAGTAAGGAATTATAGCTGTGACAGGTTACCGACACAGGAACGCTCAATTTTGTAGGTGATAAATCTAAGAAATTGGACACGTTCCATGATAACGGAGAGGCTATTGAAATAAGGGCATCGGGTACCCCAATATTTTGAAAATCTTGATTACCCCGAAGGTCTCGAATACTTTGAAGATCTTGAAAGTCTCGAGAGTTTTGGAAACGTTTACTCTCCCGACAACCCCGACATTGCTTGTTGATCTCGTTACGATACCAGAGATACTGCTCGTGTTGACATTCCTCGCTTTTCCCTTTAACCTTCGTATGTCTTCGCCAAAGTAAACTTGTATTTTGATACGTTACAGTGAACAAGGCGTTTGAGCACAACAAGGAAAAGTTTGCAAAACTTTTCATCGAAAACAGTTTTAACCGCAATTTTAATTCTTATAACAGTTACGAGAACCGAGATCTGTTACAACTGTTACTTACGTATCGATTTCGGTTACGATTTTTCGAAATCTATATTGCGTGTAATATACTAATATAATACATCATAACATATACAAATATAATATATGATATATGCACTAATAATCTATATTAATATATATTAATATGTGTTAACCCTTTGGATTCGAGAGATCCTCAGTCGCCACCTAATGCAGTGTACTATTCTCGATCGGGGAAAACTTCGTGGTTTGGAATTCAAATTGGAATTGAAACATTACGTTCTTGTAGAGTGTAAACGCATGTATGCGAAGTATATAAAAATGTTCCATTCCAGATTAATTTTACCACTTAATGAATTTTCTCGAGGCGTCGGTTTCTGGTAGCAAAGAAGCCTCGAGTGCAAAGGGTTAATATTACATCGGTACATATTGCAAGTAACATTGGTTTTGAAACTCGTTGTAACATTTTTTCCATCCTTTGAACTTTTTCCATCGCGGCCGATATATAATAATTTCGAAAGTGTTGTTATCGAAAACGTTTCAATCCCTGTTCAAGACGCCTCTCAAAGTTTCGAATCCCATCGTGGGTGACGTACACGCACGCGCCACACACGATCGAGCCGGATCGAGCGTTTTTAGCACGACGCGACGACGATACGCGTAACACCGACGCTCGGCGACGCCCGGCGACACCCGACGCCCGCACATTACGCGGCGCGCGTTCTTGCCTCGGAACGTTATAGTAGGTCGTGGCATTAAATTTCGGACGATGATTTGTGCGCGAAATTGGTCGCGGTGCGGGCGTGTTTCGCGCGCGATCGCGTCGCGACGATGAAATATGTAATCCGTAAAGGGAAGTGTTTTATGAGCGGATCGCACGGGACGCGTTGCACCGCTCGCGTACGAGGAGATCCCGTTCAAGTTTTTGCGAAAGTCGAAACTCTCGTCGTACGCCTTCGAAACCTACATAGGCTGACGACTGATACGGATTTCTTTTCTTTTTTGCATTTCGAACGTCGAACGATTTATATCTATGCTTCTCAAATAAATAGTATCTTGGAAAACTGAACACGAAACCCCGAACGATTCGTATAGAAAACGATCGTATAGATCGATAGAAGAAAATCGAACAGCTCCTTTGTTTATAACGACACTGGTAATTTTTGTACCGTATTTCGAACGATTTTGAGTAAGGAATACCGTGTAAGAAAAATTTTCCAGTAAATTTCCTTTCACTAGGAAAATCTCTTTTTTATTGCATCTTGTGGTGGATGGAAGAATACATTTGACAATGCTCGTGCTATTGGAAATAATTTTGACTTTGCAGAGTTCTTCCGTGTAAATTATTCCAATTGCCAAAGCGATGAATAATTTATCGACTTTAACGCTTGCGCGAGATATTTACGAAAGGGTCCCCACCTTCGTTCGTACTTTCATAAATTGCGACGCAACGAGTATAATTATTGTTCGTGTTTTTAAAAAATAAAAATTTTCGTTTACAGCTCAATGCTACCGCGGTGCCTCGTTAACCAGTAACTTTCTAGTTTGCCCGCGTATTTTGTAGATTTACGTGTTCCAGGACTGTACAAATTGCGAGATCAATGTACGATGGAGCGAAGCCCGCGGTGCAACCGTGCAGCGTGTAATTCTTCGGGTGAAAATTAATTAAAAATGTGAAACGAGATTTTTCTCTTAATATCTTCGTTCGTACCGATAATAGAAACTGACCGTTTACATTTCGATCGATTGAAAAGTATCCACGAATACCGATATTCTTCGTGTTTTTGCAATTTCGAACATATAGTGAACATATAATGAAACTAGAGCCAAGATGTCCGATCGATATAGGTTTTCACGTCCACTTTAACAAACATAGAATAAGATCAATTTTTTTTCGAGTAAAAATTCAGTTTTGTCTTTTTACCAAAGATATACCACGCGTTTCCGTTTCATAACAATACAGAAATGAAATCTTCATAACGTAGAATTACGACTATATATCTGCAGAAAACTATATAAATATTGTACATACATCCATTCGGGAGGATGCATCGTAGTTTATATAAAATCAATTTTCGCGAATAAAATAAATTGTCTTTACCTCCATCACGGTATATTTACGAACTTACGTATGTTTATTAGGCACATTTATACTGTTTTCGTGTGTAACATATGTCCTCTGAATCCTTGGATCGCCTTTGCAAATTATCCTGTACACTGTTCAAAAATGAAACTTGCACCGCGTTAAAAAAGAAAATAACCGTCTCGGTTGTACGAATCATGTAACAATACGGACGAAATATCTCCACATTAATTGCAAACGTGTTTTATGTACGCTGGTAGTTCAGTTTACAAAGGCTAATGCGTAAACGCGAGCGACAAATGATTTTCACTGCAAGCGATTGTATTTTAATTATACGTTGTTCTTGAGGGTACACTGTTATTTAAGTGAACTTGCCGGGTACACCGCGCAAAACAATCAACACGATATTAAGTTGACAAGCGACGAGAAGAAACGGAAGCCTTTTACCACTGCGTTAGCAAGCTCTAATTTCAATTATTTTCCTGTTACTACAAACATGTGTAAATTCGCAAACGTTTTGGACAATACGTTCTTCCGGGATCAATTTTCAATTACGCTATAATTGGACAATTACGCTATAATTTAGACAATTTTTTTTCTTTTTTTTTTTTGGAGGAGGAGGAAGATAATGGAGAAAATCAAGAATTTTATCGCTCGAATCTTGGGGGAGTTGCGATTTTATCAATGAAGCTATCGGGTATTTCATCGAAGCGTTCTAAAAGTGGATATTTTGTAGCGGGTAGACAATTACGAAGACAAGAATGCAATATCTACAGGGAAAAGCAATTAACAGGATGCTCATTACACGACGCGTCTGCGCGAAATTACCCCATGAACCGATAATCATTCTAAAATAGACTAGCAGCAGCCACTTTTGGTAATGGAGGCCTTAAGTGCCGAGCAAAGTAAGCGCTCGTGAAAATGATTTACCATTTTTGCGAAGTATATTGTACGTTGCTCTGTACACGCAGCTACGAAGTAGGAAATCTACAGGGACTAACGTTTCCTCTTCCTGACTTTTAGAAATTAATTTCATTTGTTTCTACGTTTTTATGCAAAACGTAGGAATGCAAAGCAGGTCGGAACAATTGTATCGGGTTGTTCGGAAAGTGATTTCGTTTTCCAAAATGGAGAATATACAATTTAATAAAATGTTTATACACTCTAAAAAAATCGTATTTCATTTTCACAAAAAAAAAAAAAAAAAAAAACGAAGTGACTTTCCGAACAACCCAATAATACATTACGTGGAACTAAAAACTTATTCAAATGGTCGAGTAAAATTTTACTCGAACTTTATCGTAATTTTATTAAATCGAACTTGACGCAATGTTGTCTTTAACTCGCAATTTAGCGAATTAGTTACATTAAGAAATAATCGTTCTTTTATCGTGACTACCTTTGAATCTAAAATCAAATTTCGAACAACGAATGAAACGTTAGTTAAATAAGAATTTTAATTCAAATTACAGAATGCAATTATGTTTCACGTTGGACGAAGAAAAATTTATCTATATTATACGATCGAGCGAATAAATGACCGTAGAGCGATTTCATTCGTCGTTTATCGTTCAAAAAAATCTCTGCTTTCGATTTGCCTTCGAATTTCGAACAAGACCGAAATAATAAAACTAAGTAATTTCGTTGAACGTGCTGTTTAATTGTTCGATTGGGACATATTTAACATCGAGTAAAATCGTGTTCGACAATTTTGCCTTTTTAAGAAAAGCGAGTTCGATCAGAGTGCACAAATAGCAACCGTTATCTACCATAAAATGTTTGTTAAGAGTATACACGAAGGTACACGCTCGTGACACAAGTTCGCCCACATTCCCTGCCCACCTTTTATATCCTTGATTTCTATTGCCAGAAAAGGCCTAAGCGTGGGTGTACGAAATTTCTGCCGGCTGTTACTAGGTCGTGTGTAAAAAGAGGAAATCAATTTCGCATAAGAATATCTTAACGGCGTTGTTGCACCACACGTGGAACAATGAAACAGAAAACGTTTACTGCCATAAGCGGATTAAGATCGTGAATGGAGACTGTGAAAAGTACAATAAAAACTTAATGGCACTTGTAATAAGTATATTTTACATAATTCGATACTATAATCCGAATCGTTTTTAACGAGTTTCACTTTGGTAAATAAGGTGTGCATTATACATATTTTTTAAAACGTAATAAGATATTATTTAAAATTTTCCCTCGAACATGGTATGGTCAGCCGTATCGAATGAATCTGAATTACAGAGTGAATACAAAAATAATTTGAATATTCAAATTTTTCCTTTCACCGCGAATATCTATCGGAATATATTATTTCGTTTCCGAGAAAGAATCAAGGTATTTATAAAATAACGACGAAACGAAGATGGAAAATGATTAAACTACAATTTAGATACGGTAATTGCTATATCCGCTCAGTTACTTCGAATCTTTGATACAATTACCAAGATTTAGTTAACACAAACGGTTTCTTAATTACAATTGTGGATATGATGCAATAAATTCATATTTCTCAAATTGAAATGAGACAAGAGCAATGGGTATCGATAAAAATTTCTTTCCTTTTTCAAATTATAAGATACAAAGTGGACCAACGTTACTCGCACTCTCAATGTATTGGAAAAATATACGAAGCTTTTTTCTTTTCACCGTTGCAAAATTTTGTATATACAATGGTTTACGACCTATGTGGTTTATGGTGCTTCGGAAGTCAATTTTAAAGAAAAGAAGGTATCGAAACTTACCAAAACATCCTGCAACAGCTCATGCTCGTCGAGAAGTATCACCTTGCAGTGAAGAAGACGGGGCCTACGGCTTCCGGCCGGCCTAAGTCCAGGACACAGCCACTCTACCACCATCTCTTCCTTCGACAACCCTCGTTTCCCTTGTGATTCCTTCCTAGTTTTACTCGTTCATCCGCTCATCGGTTTCGGTCATCCTGAAAGACGAGGAACACGCTGTAATCCGATCAAAACTGTCAGCATGCAAGCCTGTGCATACCGACACGCTCGCAAGTTTCGGATTACTCGCTTTTCGCTTCCGTCGAAAATAAAAAATACACAAACTTTCGTCGTTATGAATTTACATCGATTCGACGAATCGTGTTCGTCGAATGAAAACCGATATCGTTTAATTTAACCGTAACCATTTTATAATATTCCGTGCAAAGAAAATTCAACGAATTTTACATATTATCTTTCACGTGTATCTGGTTCGAATAATCAATTTTCCATCCCACGACTTCGAGAAGTTTCCTTCGGTACGAGTTTCAAGTACCAAAATCAAAGCGTATCCGGTTCTTTCTAAAAAAAAAAAAAACTTAGACGAAGCATCTTGAAGATCAAACGGGTTCTATCGACACGTTTTTGGTCTTAGCTTTGCAAAGCCTCTTTCGACTCGGTTCAAAAGACGCAGGGAACTTCCCGAAGCCGTACAACGAAGAACTTTCTCGTTACTCGAAAGTTCGAAAAGTGTCCTCAAAATGTACTTTGACGCATCGGGAAATCTGCGCACAGATGTATCGCGAACTAAGCTTTTACGCGCGGTGCACACAGGGTGTCCCTGAAAGGTACGAACCGTCAGCAGGTGATTCCTCGTGAAAAAAAAGAAAAAAATGTAGAATAATTTTTTTCGTTTGGAGCTTAGTTTTCGAAAAAAATCCAGCGAGAGTACGTAGCATCGTTTTAACGAACGTCGAATAACTGAAATTTTGTAAAACCCGATCGTAAATAGAAACGTTGACGTCACGTAATATTTCAAATAAGCTTTACACACAGTACACATAGTACACACAGGGTGTCCCTGCAAGGTACAAACCGTCAGCAGGTAATTCCTCGTAAAAAAAAAAGAAAAAAATGTAGAATAACTTTTTTCGTTTGGAGCTTAGTTTTCGAAAAAATCCAGCGAGAGTACGTAACCTCGTTTTAACGAACGTCGAATAACTGAAATTTTGTAAAATCAGATCGTAAATAGAAATGTTGACTTATCGTAATATTTCAAGAAACTTAATTTATTATTAAAAATTGTTTCGCGAAACTCAGAGTATAAAACGTGTGGTTTAAAGTTTGAGCGACTTTAGAAGCATCCGGAAAAGTATTTTGCAAACTGCAGAACAGTCGTTATTGATCGCTACAAGATATTCGTGACACTTTTATAAACATCATTTCCGACACAGTGTCGTTTAATCAAAACCGTCGAGAAGCGAAGTAATATTTCCCACGGTGGCACGAAAGTTGAAAACAATAGTTGAAGTTTTTGACGTCGAATGTCCGTGGAGTTTGAATCGCGGAAGTTTTATTTCTTCTCTACCCGACATTTCCAGAAATCATTGCAACACGTTGGTATTAGAGATCCCAGTTTCGTGTTTATTTAACTCACGCGCACTTTAACGCGTACAATTTTATAAATATACGGGTACCCGTGTACTATTTCACGTATGGTTAAATAGACGTGTAGTATTCCACGTGTATTCAACCACGCGTGTATCAATGTACCCGTATTCTAATTGCTATAATTTTTCAAACACGATTGCCAATTAACAAAACAAGAGAACGATTATAGAAATTTTACACGCCATAGATAAAAAAAAAAAGAAGTTTCAAATCGTTTCCATTAACGCAATTCCTTCGATTAATTCTCTGGTTTGATATAACAAGACCACTGTGTTTACATTTTCTAGCAGTAAACGTTTCCTTTTGGAGTAACAATATTCTTAGCGGTCGGAGAATAACATTCGAGAATAATCGATGTTGCTAATGCGATTGGATGGTATTCAATATTTTCTGTACCCGAAATTTGGAGAATTTCAGCGACTCGGTGTTTCGATTTATTTTTATACGTGTAATCTCGAAATTTTTCGAACAAAGACTCAAGAAAGGGAGCGACATCTTTCATCGTGCAATTACATCGTAAAAATAATCTCAATTTCCAAACGTCCCGGTACCTACAAGAACGATACACGTATTAGGTTGTTCGGAAAGTCGTTTCGTTTTCCAAAATGGAGAATATATTGTTCAATGAAACGTTTATACACTTTGAAAAAATCGTGTTTCATTTTCACCAAAAAAAAAAAAAAACGAAACGACTTGTCGCACCTACGTATTTGTCGAACGAAGACGCAAGAAACAAGGTGACGTTTCGTATCGCTCAATTGCGTCGAATGGTTGTTCGAAAGCAAACATCTCGATTCTCGAACATCGAAACAGAAAAGAAACATCGATACCAAGGTCGTTCCTAAATGGCTTCCCTGGTAGAAAATTGAATCGCCTCGATAAACCGCCGACAGCGGTATAAATCCATTGTGCCGCGAACGATTAATTCGCAGAGTGAATGGAACGCGCTGAAAAATGTCCACGGCGTTCCTGGAACACCGTGGCTCAATGGTCATAGGTTTAACGAAACCAATTAAAATTGTTCCGTACAATACCCGGGCAAATGACCGAATTAACCGATGCCATTCAGCGAAAATTACGCGTCCATGCGGCGATAGAATAATGAAACGGTAACGAATTGCGAAACGGGAGACACGGAGGAGGCCGTATCCCCGATGGGCGGACGACGATTCGACCGTGACGTCGGTCGAAAAGAAAATCGGCTCGTTGATCGGTCAGCAGGAGGATAACCGAGCGATCCGATCGTTAATCAGACGGATATCTATCGCGTCTTCGACGAGATCCACGAACGGGACACGCTTGCGCGACTAATAGAGTCGACTCTCGGTAAGAAGAAGACCAAGAAGACCAAGGAGGGGACAGAGCAGACCTCGTACGGGGAAAACGAGGACACGAAACGAAGGTGAATTATCTAGATCTGGTCGACTGTCGTCAACGAAGACGCGTATAAGAGTAGAACGATTGGCTCCGGTCGCGCAATTGATTTCGTGATTTATGATATATCTCCTCTAGCCGAGCGGATCGACGGTTCTTGCTTGCCGGTGGTGGTCGCTTTTTAATCGCTCCCGGACACGATTCACCGACCGAATTTTGAAATAATAATCGACCGTCCGATTCATACGCCTCGTGTCCGTGCAACGTCCAACGGTGATGTTTGCGTAACATTTCTCCCGTATAAAATTATTGAAAAACCCTTTCACGGTATTTTGAATCCGAGTTACACGCGTGTGCGAACCCTGCCAGCCCCGTCGATTATTTCGCTGACGCTAGAAACTGCTACCGAAAGATATACACGAATCGACGAGCGGGAGAACGGTACATGTACTAGGTTCTTCGGAAAGTTATTTCGTTTTCCAAAATGGAGAATATATTGTTCAATGAAACGTTTATACAGTCTAAACAAATCGTGTTTCATTTTCACTAAAAATAAAACGGAACTAGTTTCAGAACAACCCAATACAAAAATCATATTTCGAGATATTTGAAGAAACAACTTGGAACTTCATTCTCGATGCATTTTAGATGCAGTTTATTTGAGAATTATTGGACCTTGTACCGTTCTTAGAATCGTCGATTCGAATTTAGGCGGGCTTTCATGAAAGATTTATCGAACATGTTCATTTTTCTAAGCATCTTGTTTACAGATGTGCAAATGCAAAAATAGTTGTCCGGAAAGATCTTTTGGAAAAGAAACGAAAGGTGGCTGAAAAATGTTAAGCAGTGAATCAGATACGACGGCTAACTCGTGATCGGAAGGAAATATTCGCATAGGTATGTCAGGAACGTTGCAATGTATTTTGTAATAATTACGACGATGAATTAGAAATTTTATGAAATACTTCGTTCGATGTGTTATTAATTGGCAATCTCCTTTATCGAACTCGTTCCACTCTCTTTGCCCTTGCGTTTTTTTTTTCTCCAATAAATAACATCGCAATTCTTACTTTTATTTTTTTTTACGTACACGTTTAAAGTTACATAAACTGCTTACATTTATTAGCGACTCGTTCGGTTGGTTAAAGCCTGTTTCGTAGATTTATGTTCTCGAGAAACGCAACGAGTTTTATGTTTCTATCGTTTTTCACTGTGGTTAATAATTTCTTTGCGGTTAGGTTCGGTCCAAAAATTTTTCTCTTTCTTTCGTGCATCCGTTATACGATCTATGAACGATAGAAAGTCGAATTTCGCACAAATTGTAAACAGTTGAGACTTGTTTTTTCTACGAGAGCGTTATTCTTGTACAGTCTACTTAAAGTGTTGAAAATGGTTCCTTTCTACCAAAGTTATATTCGAGAAAAGAAATTGTTTACGATTTCGTTCAATTTCTGGTTCGTTTTTATCACACGGAATAATTCACGCGAATCGTTTACACGAAAATTGTACGATTCGTCGATAAACCGCTAACACGTGACTCAGTATGTAACACACTCAACGACCATACTCGCGTTTCGAAACAGTTACAGCAATGGCCCGTATAATGTTGGAAAATCGAGACCGCGGATTATCAATATGCGAAGCACGGGTATAGAATTTCTCGTCGTAATTGGTGGAGCTCGAATGAGCTTCGAAAAAGACAACGAAGTAAAGAGAGCGGAAATGATTCCCAATTGCGAATCCGAGCAACGAATTTCATCCATAATTGAGACACCCGTTACTGCGATTCGAAATTTTTAGTTTCTATCACGTTGCGTAACAAGTACGTTCGCGTTTCTTCGTAGGAATATTAAGTAACGTCGATAGCGACGAAATGAAACTTGTAAAGGAGATGCAATGAAAAAATATATTAAATATTGCCACTTTTACATGGAACTTGCTTATCGATACCACCTTCTACTATTTTCGTCATTTTTAACGGAAAAAATTCAGATAGGTGTATAGTTATTTATTCGGTATTTTCGAATAATTTTTCACCGAGAAAATTTTGCAATGACCTAATATTCGAAACGCAGATCCAACCGTTAACATTGCTCCAATGAAAACGAGCGACTTTTCGCTTTCTTTGTTCTTCCAATTAAAAGCAACTGAAAGCAACATAAACGGACATACGATCGCAACAGAAAAGATCATCGTATGTTTTTTCTTATTTTTCCAAATGGAATACGACCAAAAACAAACGACCACTGTGAAAAAACTCGCACGTCTGCATCGATCCTTAGATTTCGCCCTAACACATCTAACTGAACGTCGTACAGCGACAAATCTGACCGTTCGAAAGAAACAAAGGATAAAAGAATACATCAAAAGACAAAAAACTACTTTGAATGTTGTCCAATCGAAAGAAACAAAGGACAAAGAAATGCCTCGAATATTGTCCGATCTACATCCTCTTTCGATCCATCGTTTCGAAAGCTGTGCAAACGTTCACTTACGAAACAATCTCGCATCGATATCGAACGTACGTCTCGGTTGTTCTCAATCGTAAGAACAAGAAAGAACGCGCGATACGAAAAGTATCTCTCGACACCGACACAAACTTCACCGTAACGGCCATAACTTTTCCACCGCGAACGGTACAAAAGCCCAAAGAAAGCATAGAGGAGGATCACGTCGGAGGAGAACCACTCTTCCTGTCTATTAAGTTGTACGCACGCGCCGCCCCCACCCCTTCCCCACCCCGGATTAATCGCGGTTTTATACCGTGTGCGGGAACTCCGAAATACATACCGCGGGTCCAACGATGCGTTTGTTACGAACGGTACCGCGGGCGAATTTATGCACGCCCCGTTCCACGGATAATTACCGTACTATGAGCATTATTTACATAACGAGTTTGAGTAACAAACAGAATCGACAACGTTGGAATCCGCGGCGGTGGCGCGGCGCGGCGCGGCGGGGCGTTCGCTTAATTTCCGCGCGGCGAAGACGCGACGCGTTCGAATAAACGAGAAGCGGAATACACGGCCGGTTACACGCGCGCGTAACGGGAATGAAACGCGAGGCGGTTGCGGCCCGATCGTCACGGTAGCCTGGCTCGTTACATTTAACGAAACGAACACCGCACCGCGGCGAGACCAACGGGAAAGAAAACGAAAGGTAGCGCGCCGGATCGACGAGGATGCGGTGATTTTTACGATACTGGATGCCCGGGGACAGGTTTCCGCGTCGTTTTGGACGATTTGCTAATCGGGTCCGAAGTGAGAGAGAGAGAGAGAGAGAGAGAGAGAGAGAGAGAGAGAGAGAACGAGAACGAGAGAGAAAGAAAGAGAGAGAGTACGGTCACAAATTTATATCCAACGCCTCGAGCCACCGTCGAACGCTTCCTGCTGCTCGGACTGAAAAATCGTAAACAGCTCCGCTGGTCGAGTGTACCGTTAGCTCATAGTTCCGACGTAACATCTCGAATACGATTGCCTCGGTCGTTCGACGTACGTTCGTCCGCGGTAACGTACGTGCGCGTCTACGAACGGGTTGCCACTTAAAATGCCTTCATCGAGACCCGCTGGCATGCATCTTGCCGATCAGCGGAAAAACTGATTAAAGAAGAACCGCTTCGCCACAGGTAATCGATATGTATTAGAACTTGAATAGCAAGTTGATGCGGAGACGCGCGTGTCTCTATGTCCCGGAGCAGTGATCGCCAACCCGTCGCGGACGACGAGCACCGATCCCTCGTCTCAGCTACGAGCGAGGGGAACGAAATTCACGGACAAAATGAAACAGCTTCGGCTCGCGGCGTTCCTCCTTTTAAATATTACTCGCTCGAACGTTCGATCAGTTTCTTCGAAAATTATCCGCTCTCGTTTCTTGAACTTGTTCACTTTACGTAGTATTTGACTACTCGGTGGTTCGAGTTAACTCGAAGCGAGGGAAAATAGTTAAATGGTCGACTCGAAGCAAGGGAAAATATTCAAGGTCAAAACATGGAGCATAGCGATACTCGTAGCTTTTGAAGTGCGCGTTGTTCGATAATATGCTCCATTTTTTGGAAAATTGTTCAACTCGGTTGTTCGAGTTATCTCGAAGCGAGGGAAAATAGTCAAATGGTCTATCTGACAACTCGGTTGATCGTATTGACTCGAAGCAAGGAAAAATATTCAAAATATTCAAACACGAGGCTTTCCATTGTCACGTTGATAATTTCAAATACAAATTATAAATTCTAAAACAACGATTGCTCAAAAATTCAGTTCGTTTCGTTGAGCGGACTTTGATACTGAAAATGTATCTGCGTTGAGTAACACTTTGCAGAAAATGGTCCATTAGAACAGAGTCGACGAGTCTTTAAAGTAACATTACGTTCGGCTGCATTATAAGAGCAACATTTATTCTTTCTCGTCCCGGAAGATAAATACCCGAGATTCGCGTTGATGCTACGCCTAAAGACTTTCTTGTGTTCTATCCACTTGTGTCGTTTCAAAATGGTGAAAAACGAGTACGTATAGAAATTTGCGTAGATGATCACCTCGATAATTGTATAAATATGACGGTTGAGAATGAATCCGTTAAATTTCGATAAAATTACGAACGAAAGTTTTACCTCCTAGTTAAATAAATTTGTTTCGATAGATACGTTGTAGAAACACACTTCGTTGGCTTTAAACGGATTTCTTATTTTCTTATCGTCTTGTCGTATATTTGTCGCTGTCGTTTACTCGTTGCAACGATTACAAAATTTGAACAGGTAGCTCGATGAAAATTTTCTCAATAGTAGGCCCTCTACCCTTCAAGGTTGGCGATCACTGTCCTAGAGTATAAACTTTAATGGTTGCGTATAGGAGTTGATTTCAATGAGTAGACGAAACGACAGATGCTCGAGGAGTAACTTCGCACGGTGCTATTCGCTTCTGATACGAGTTCAAAACAGAAAAATTCATCTTTGTAGAAGTAAACGTAATATTCGTTTTCGTTGTTAGAGTTAACCGTTTTCTGGTTACACCGTTTTCCCGTACAGTCTCTTTTGAAAACCATGAAATCCTCTTTCAAAGGATTTCTACGTATCTAGCTTCGACTCGTAATAGGCGCGAAAAAATACCAATTCGAATTACAGTTTCCTTTGAAAAATCTCGATCACTGGTTCCTCTTTTCTTAATCACACTCCTTTCAAAAATTCACAAAAATCTCTCTCAAAGTCCAGTGAAAATTCAAGCTGTCCCTCTTCGACTCGTAACCAACGTGAAAACGGGACAAATTTAAATTTCGTTTAACCGAAAAATGTGTCAAATTCAAAAAACTTCGTTCAGAATACCGCGAGCCCGAAGCTGCACGTATAGCGAACACGCATCCTGTACGACGAGAAGCTTTCAAAATTCATCATCCGCGGTCATCGATCGCTCTCGGAGCTCTACCGGGAGGCTCTGGATGCTCTAAAATGTCAAGTACCCGCTGAAAATGTTCAAATGTACCGACCGATGGCCTTGCGGCTCTATAAACGATACTGGTCCGTGGTTGGCACCCATCGTGGCGGAGAAATTGTAAATTATTATCGCGACTCGATTATTTCCACGGTACGGTATCGCGTTTCGCGCGAATCGCGCTATCGCGGGCTATTTATAACGCGTCGCTATTTGTGTACACGACCGAACGTAGGACTGATTAAAAAGTGAAGGTAGCGTTCGCTCGTTCGTTCGTTCGTTCGTTCGTTCGTTCGTTCGTTCGTTGGTTCGCTCGCTCTTTCGCGCGCGCAAGCGGGCGGACGCGTCGAGGAGGACTCAAGGGTGTACTGATAAATGCGCCGGTATACATATAGGCGAGAGTAAATCATCGAGGGTCTTCTTCGGGGCCGTTGGTTGCAATTTAAATATTTAAACTCATTAGCTCGGTGCAAAATTACGGAACGCCGCGAGGGGAGACGAAGCGGGGTGGGGCGAGACGAGGGCGAAGAGCGTAGCGTAGCGATCGTTTCGCGACCATGGTGACCGTCCGTGGCGCGTTTCGATTTCCAATCGGTCGCGATTCTCGATTGAATATTCGCTTACGTGGGTTCCTCATTTTACAATGTTCGGAGCGATTCGACTAGGAGCCGAAGCCGGTAGGAGGGCTTTCCCCCCTTTCGGAGCCGGACTCAAATAAAAATCGCGTATAAACGTTGGCCGCCGCGTCGCGCAATATATCAACCCTGAAAAGAATGTCCCTACGCTCGACGAATCGCTAAGAAAATTAATGGCTCGTGCTTTGCATTCCCGAGAGAAGCTTTGAATACCGAAGGTATTCGAGTAGCCTTCCAGGTTCTGGCAGCGAACGAGTCGCCCGGCGGCTTCTGGTGCTCCTCAATGTCTCCTCACCGGGTTCGCCACGATCGTCGCGGTTTTGTGAACGTGTTCACGTTTTATTCATTAGCCGACGCGCTCGCCGCTGTCACGGGGCCCTGATGAATTATTTTATTCGTTTGCACGCGGTGCGTGTACGCGACTGGATATCGAATCCCAATCAGAGACGGACTTGGCCGAGACTTTGGTCTCCATCCGGAGTGAAATAAATTGCTGCCACTTTCTGAACACTTCGCGAAACGGGTACAATGTTGGTGATCATCGAACGCGATCGACGTTTAACGCGTTCAACGGTCACGCGGTTCTACACTACCGGTAGAAAGTATACCATCGTTAGGCGCCCCGACGATGAAGCAAGAGCCCGATTGCCGTTTTTAACCAGCCCGTAACGTATTTATCGGATTGTTCGGAAAGTCATTTTGTTTTTTTTTTCTGATAAAAATGAAACACAATTTTTGTAGAGTGTATAAACATTTCATTGAATTATATATTCTCCATTTTGGAAAACGAAATGACTTTCCGAACAATCCAATATATTACTTATCAATGAGAATCACAGACAAAGAAATCGTACATCAAATTTTAGGGGGTGCAAAGAGAAGACTCAACTAACACTATTTACACGCAAGCATGTATTTGTCTGCGTAAAAACAATTTTTATGATACCCGATTGTGCACGTGCTCTTTCTGTACTATTCTATACACCTATGTAATGCAAAGCAATCTCGACAGAGATTAAAATCGCTTAAATAATGAAAAAAAAAAATTAAGTAAAACGAATACATATTTAACCCTTTCCACTCGAGAGGCGATCCTCGATAGCCACTTAATTCGATGTACTTTCTCCAATTCGGAAAACCATCGTGGTTTGGAATTGAAATTAAAATTCAATTACTCCTTTCTTGTAAGATGTAAACATATATATATGAAATGTTGAAATGAAAATGCTCCGTTTTAAATTAATTACACGATTCGAAGGATTTCATCGAGGCGCTAGTTTCTGGTAGCAGAAAAGCTTCGAATGCAAAGGGTTAAAAGGCGAAGTTTAAAAAAAAAAGGGGGAGCAATTGTTTAATACGAAAAATTGAGACAATTAATGCTACGAACATTGTTCGATGTTGCCAGAATTGAAAAATTACAGGAAAATGGGTCTCGATCGGTCGATTACTTGTCCATTTTTCGTGGATCGGGGTCGTATATTCTTTGCGTATCTCGCGCGTATAAACATCCGCGGTCTCCTCGTTAAAAAACCGGCGTTGCACGTGCGCGACACCCACGATTTTTTATTTCGCGCCTGTATAAACAAACGAAGTACGAACTACGGTTCGATCTCGTATACGAATGTATGTACATACGGGAGAACATATTATTCCGAATATTCGGTCAACCTATTTAAAACAGGATTGTTTTTCCACTGTCACCGTATCGATAAAACGACGTGCAAATAGCGAGGAATAAATTGTCTCGTTAGATTTAACAAAAGTATGAATCTTTTAACGATAAAAGCAAATCTGACCGCAAAAATTACAATCTCAATCTTGGTGGATTTAACGAAAATATAACTCTTTTAACGATCGAAGAAAATGTGACTGAGAAAAGTATAATTTCAATCTCGGTAGATTCGACGAAAGTACGAATATACGACCAACTGTTCCATTTAAAACTGTTCGTTCGAATATAATTGTCCCGTAGTTAAAAATATACACCTCGCCAAATAAAATGATTGCAAATGTAATGAAATGTAAATGTAACTGAACGGTAGTAGCAAACATGATAATTAAACGACGTTACCGAAATGCTCGAACCTATCTCACTATGTAGATTACCACTCGAAAGTAATTGCCTGTTCGAACTTTATTTCTCTTTAGAAGGATGTCGCAAGTTTTTGGAACAATTTACGACCGAGAGGTAAATACAGCTTATGATTCGTCCTCCGTTTAATGTCTGTATAAGCGACTACGACCATCGGTTATTTGCTCGAGGCAATCGTCGCTGCTGAATTCTTTAAGACTTCATCTTTCATCGTACCTACGAAGCTTCTACAGTTACGATGTTCGCTCCATCGTGATAAAGAAGCGTCGAAACGAAATTTATACCATTTTGCGGTGTCTTCGAATTTATTAAACTCTAAATAAAAAAAAGGATAAAAAGTTCACTGCGTTCTACCGGACGCAAACGCGACAAAACGAGCAAAAGTGAAACGTAACCCCGTTGCAGGTTGTTTCGATACGATATAACAGTTTCGATAGATCGGACAAAAAATTTATTTACCGGTAACTCGAAAGATTTTTCCGCCAATGGACAAATATTTGCGAACGGGAGTGTACACTTTCGATTAACATTGCTGTTAACATTGATTAAAATTGTTATTCTCTCGTCTAACCGAGTTCTTTGACTTTGTCCTCTTGGTTCTTAGTTTCGAGAATTATTCCCAGTCATACGATGTCTGTACTTCTTTTTCTCGAATATTTAAAATTGTCGAATTTGTAATTAAAATAGAATTTATTTCTCGGTTGTTACATCGATGTACGTACGTTTACTTCGATCGACATTTCGGATTAAATTCATTTTGAGATAACTTCCGTATCTTATTTACCTGTTAACAATTTCTATACATCGACGGATATTGTCAATATCGTAGTTCTTCGTCGAGAAAGATTTAATTTCTCATTTTCAGTCGTTACACGATAGGTGAAAAATCGTTCTAGCAAAATAGACCCGAAGAAACAACATCGTGTCAACTTTTTCGATCGGTGGTTATTTTTTCGTCGAAAAGTTCTTCGATCCACGATCGTTGAAACTTTTTGTACAATAAAAAAACCTTTCCAATAAATCGTAACTCTAATTACACGCTTCGATAAGTTGTCACAGAAGTATTCCCTGCCTAGAAACAACGAATTCCGAAAGATATGAAAATAAAAGAATTAAACGCAGATACATCCGAACACTTCCAACCGATGAAACACGAAACTGAAAAGTCTTTACGAAGAAAGAGAACCGGTAGGACAATTTCGTTAAAAAATTATTATTCCCGACGAAATGACGCGTTTGTTTCGAGGAACATCGAGCAACAGTCATCGACGCGAACAAACCACCAGAAGAGTCTTCTTCCTCGAATTACCATTCTTTTGTCCGAGTTATCCCAATAGCCGTAGAAAAATCACGGTCACGTGTACGACGTCTATCGTTTTCTCGTAGTCACAGGCGTAATTGTTTCCCGTCACGTACAGATACGTTTTCAAGGGATAGTCAGCCGTCACCGGCCGCCGGCAGAAGGTCAAAAGTCCAAGTACACTTTTTGTCCTCGTGTCGTTTTAAAAATGTCTGTTCAATGTGCCGAACTGACGAGTGCCATTGAACTCGAAGCGAGCGCTCGCGGCCTGATGCATCTGTGGAACAGGTTTCGAATCCAGAATCCCTGAATCTGTCCCGAGATAATAGAAACTGACGGAGCTTAGCGAATTGCCACGGTTAACCCATATCGCGGAATTAATTGCGGAGAAGTCTGCCTTTACCGATTAGCGTGTCCATTTGCTATCCGACCGTGACTCGAAACGACCCGTACAACCGAACCAACGAATCTCCCAATTCAAGGAACAGTTTCACCTTCGAGAGTTCCTACAACGAACATCGACGATCGCTATCGTTTCGATCGTGACTACGTTGGTTGTCTCTTCGGAATCTTTAAGGGGCTTTCGCTTTTGGAAATCATCGAAAATTACATCTTTTCATTTTTCCACGTTTCCTGGCTGTGCAAGGTCTCGAGAATGGGTCGTGAAAATATTACAAACGAATCTTTGCTTTTGAAAATGCTCGAACATTATATTTTTCCATTTTCCACGTTTTCTGGCTGTACAAGATCTCGAGAATGGGTCGTGAAAATATTACAAACGATGAAAACGGTCAATGTACACGGTCTTTGAAATCTTTAAGGGTCTTTGGCTTTTGAAAATGCTCGAAAATTACATCTTTTCATTTTTCCACGTTTCCTGTCTGTACAAGGTCTCGAGAATGGGTCGTGAAAATTTTACAAACGACGAAAACGGTCGATGTACAAGGTCCGGAGAACACGGTGTGAAAAAATTATAAGCGAGGAAAATAGTCGCTGCGACGAGTCGATTGTTTAATAAAATTAAACGACCTTCCAGCTCGGACTTTCTTCGATATAAGGATAGATTTAAAAATATTTACGATCGATATCGTCGTAATTTTGTACGTATCGAAGACCTACGCTCAAGGTCGCAACGTTTACGACTGATAATATATACTTACGGTGTTATCGAACTTTATTTGATTTTTCAATTCGCAAGCATCGATTGTAATTTTATTCCGAAAGTATTGTTCTCAAATTTTTCGAGACACGACACACTCATTTTTTATTTGTAGTGTACGTACAGAATGTATCGTTCGTGACTAGTCGATTTTTTAAATTTTATTTTTGAAACAAAAATCGGAGTAAGATACACGTGCGCGAAAAGGTTAATCGTCTTTTTTTCGTCGAAGAATCGTTCACACCGTAAAGAACACTGTTTAGGAAACGCTGGTGTAACGATCGCACGATTCCAAAGCTGTGCAAGATATCTCAAAGCCGATTCACGATTTATCGGAGAGGTGCACGGGGAGAACACACGCGGAATAATAACGAGAAATTTTATGCTACTGTTCGGCATATTGCACTTACACGGTGGCTCGTAAACTGTAGAAATCCGAGAAGGGCCATTTTTAACGAGAAAGATTATTCGACCTCGTCTTGATTTTTTTCGAAAAATTTGTATACCGAAAATTTACTATTTTCCAAGTATACGAGATAATTACAAGTATTTCTCTAAGACCTTTTTCTTTACGGATTCTTAAAAGTACGAGCAACACGCGCGTTAAGTTTCAAACCTTTCGAAACTACAGTTTTCTAAGAAAAAGAATCTCGAACTTTCAAAAGCGTTCCAACCTGATCTTCGGTTGAAAGTTTGAACTTTCGAACCGATTAACTCTACACTTTTAAAAAGAATACCTCCGAAAATACTTCCAAAAACAAAAAAACCTCGAATTTTCGAACCGATTAACCCTAAACTTTCGAAAAAAATTTCAAACTTTCGAACCGATCGATCCCACACTTTAAAAGAAAACCTCAAACGTGCAAACCGATCGACCTTAAACTCTTCCAAAAAAAACACCTCGAAGTTCAAACTAATCAATTTTACCCTCTCAAAAAGATTCTCAAATTTTGGAACCGATCGACCCCAAACTCTCTCTCAGAAAAACAAAACTCGAACTTCAGAATCGATTAACCCTACACTTTCGAGAAAAAACCTCAAACGTTCAAACCGATCGACCTTAAACTCTTCCAGAAAAACACATCGAAGTTCAAAGTAATCGATTTTACACTCTCAAAAAAAATTCTCAAATTTTCGAACCGCTCGACCCCAAACTCTCTCTCGGAAAAAAAAAGAAACTGGAACTTCAGAACCGATGGACTAGCCAAAAAAGGACCTTGAAAAATCGCTGGTTTCTCGTGCTCCCAGAGGTGAAAGCCCCCTTAAACGAAGCCAACCTCGAACAAACCGATACAATTAACCCGGCGCGGAGCAGCAATTTCCCCGTGTAAATATCAACGACGGTTACGGTTGTCCTCGATTCCCTCTCTCGGTCGGTTTTGCCTTCGGAATCTGCGGTTACGATAAGAAGGACCGTCCATCGGCGCGTTTGCACGGAGATCCTCGACGCCCGACGAGCGAACGAGTCGACGAGCCGAGCCAACGGCGCGGAAAAGCGGTGCTTTTCGCGAAACTGTTACGCCCGAGATACCATCCGCGGACTCGAGGCCCCGAACTCGCATAACCGTGGTGTATCGAAGACAACATTCCGACGACGTCGTCCAATTAGTCCGAGTTTACGCGAGGCGAGGCGACGCGCCGAACGAGAATACTACCCACCCGTACGGTGGTGGTGGTGGTGGTTGTCTTTGGTTTCTTCGATTTTTCTCTGTCCGGTTTCGTCTATCCGCATCCCCCGCGAGACGCGGAGGACTTCGCGAGACTCCCGACCGCTCACTTTATTCGCGCATACAACCGATCCGGGTAAAGAAGCGCGCTCGCTCGGCTCCGTAATTGGTGCTCGCGGCTAATAGCCCATTGTCTACCATAAAGAAGCGGGAAAAATGTTTCATTTATCCGTGACGTTTTCAGAGCCACCGTCCTCCGGAAGAAAACACGAAGTCGACGACGCGTTTCGCGAATACAATACGAGGCGCGCTCCCGTACCGCATTAAGCATTCGTCGATCGACTTTTAAGGAGACATCAAATTATACCCGACGATACACATTTTTCCCGGTTTAGCCGTGTCCGTCCGTCCGTCCGCCCCCGTGAGAGAACCAGCGATAAGACAAAGACGAGGCTCTCGGTGAAACGACCGAACCGATATCTCGGGATACCGATCCCGAGTACGAACCCGAATACTTCGTCCGTCCATCGGTGTTGGACGCGAACGGTGGAAAGTCGCGGCGGAGACACGGCGAACCGAACAAAGTGCGACGATCAACGGGAATAAAACGCGGGAATGAACGAACGAGGAGACCGTGGTACGAATACCGCGTATAATTGTATGTACGTACGCACCTTGACCGCGAAACTCAGATCCCAGATCGAAGGCACGCTGTCGCCGCGTTGATCGATGCAGCCCGTACCGCTGGCAGGGTCATCACACTTCCGGTGTCGGGCGTCGAAGGATCCACAGAAATTCTCCGGTTTCGAGGAACGCGCGCACCGGAGTCACGTTCGGGGGATGTGTCGGTGGTCGGGGGTGGTAGGGGGGTGTGGCCGAAGAGATTCGAACGAGGGAGAACGGAGAACGAGAACCGACCGTGCGGGGGTCCGCTTCCGTTTCTCACTGAACGCGCGTGAACCGGCGACGGTCGGCGCGGTGATGGTGCGCGCACTGTGACATGTCAGCTGGCGATTTTCGTTCGCAGGGCGAATCCCCGCGAGTCGCGAAACCGCGCGGTGGTGGGGGGACAGGGAAACGCGCGGGACAGGGAACAACCGACCGCGTAGGAAGGAAGTTCGCCGATCGGCGATCGATGACACTCGCCACGGATTAGACTAGACGCCGGGGGAGCCGGGAGCCGGGACCGTGTCGGGAGCAGAAACAGACCGAGAGGGATCCAACCGCGGCGAGCGGAGGCGCGCTCGGGATCAGGGCAGTGGCTTGGCTCGGATCGGACTGAGCCGAGTCAACCGAAGGATCCAAGATATGCCTTTACCTTGCGCGCCTTCCTTTCCTTTACCTTTCCTTCGCCGCGCGCGCGCGCCCCGTCTCCCTTCCGCGCGCGGACTGGCCCGTGATGCTCGCTCTCTTGATCGTGATAGCGCGGCCAGTGACGTACAACCGACCCGCGCCTTGCCCGAAAACATTTTACGAACGCGATCCTCGACCGATTCAACAACGGAGGGGAGAGTCGAAAATTCGACCACTTTCGAGCTGCTTTGGAAAACAGTGGACATTTTGGACATTTTTACAAGACGAAACGAACGTAAGCAGCTCGTGGATCTTGGAATTACTTTTGTAACTTTTTGCGTGGAAATTTTAACCTGACCAATCGAACGTAGAGAGATCGTGGATCATGGAATTACTTTCGTGTATTTTTTCGCGACAAACGAATCGTTTAAAATTTTGTCTCAAGCGACAGTAATCTTTTTTTCGAGTTTCCAGAAAACAATAATTGGAATCGCTCAATTTCTTAAGTCTCGATCGAATACGATGATTCTAGGTTTATTTTGTTTCGTACACTTAATGTCTTTACCGCACAGGTGCGCAAAGATCTGTCTACAAAACGAAGTAAAGTACCTCGACAATAGTGCAAAAGAGACGCGGTGCGTTTAACGCGCTGCTCCGAACCTAACCTCAATTTTCCATTCCTCTTACGATTTTCGAGAACCTCGTACCAAACATTCCGCTTAGAAAACGAATTATCGTATACTTCCAAAAAAAAAAACGTTTAAAATTTCACGAGCTCGACGGATTTGTCATTTGGCGCGTAAAACGCTAACCGTGATCCTTCGCGCGACGAACGAAAATCCTATTTCGAGATATCGCAATTAGCGACAAAAGGTACTGAAAAATATTCCATAAAGCGTACAATACCGCCCAAAGTATGCCCGTGGAACGCTCGCGGATCCCGCGAAAGAGGAAATGCGAGGAGAGAGAAAAAAAAAAAGAGATTTGTCAATGTTCCGCGTGGTCGTCGATTGAATTGAATCGCGCGCCCTTTTGAGAACGAGTGGCCCGGTGGTAACGATACGGCACTGGGCGTAAGCACGGCATAGCGAAGCGTCTGTCCCTCTCTCAACCGCTACTCACCTTCCTCCGTCGAGGACCTCGGCCTCGTGCCCACCATTCTTCCTAATACTTTGGTACACGCCACGGGGAAAGAAGTCTCGTAAAAACGTGCTGTCCCATAATGTCCATGCAATCAACTCGACTTCCTAAAAATAAAAGGGAACGCGCGACAGGATTAAAAGAAGAAGAAAGGACATTCCTTTTTAAATCGTCATTCGTTGAACACACTAAGCCACTTTTCTGAATGATAGAGGCTGCCGTGGGCCGGCTCTCAAAGGGGTTTTTATCCCCGAATTACAAGTCACGGGAGAGTGGATAGGGAAACGCGGGCAATTTATTCGCGTCGAGAAAAGAAGTAAATTGACGCGAGAGCGTCCTATTTAAAACAGGTGTTACGGGTGCGTGTTTCACCGTAGAACCGTGGCGCTTTTAAACGGCGCCGGTGATCTTTTGCGAACGTTCTCGCTCGGTTTTCGGATTTCCAGCCGAGGCTGGTATTTATCGCTCGTTTCACCCCCCGTTAGCGACACGTTTCAACGAACCAACGCTTCGACGAGCAACCAACGAACGAACATTACGAATTACACGGCAATGGTACACGATTCCCATAACCTTGTCAACGAAAACGCCATCGCGACACTAATATTAAATATTCCGATCTCGAGACCAACGAAAGACTACCGACGGATACGGTGTGCGCGGAACCTTGAACGCGAAACTATAGCGAGTCGTGCTGATTGGCGAAATTAAGTTTTCAATTACCGGTGCACTCCGTACGCTACACGCTGCAACGGGGAATTTGTTAATAACTCGTAGGTTTTCGCGCGTGAACTGTTCTAAATTATCGTGCCTGGTTAAAATGCATTAAATTCAGATACGACGGTGGTGCCCTCTGTCGGCTCCTCGGCTCACCAGAAACGACTCTATCGATAATGGGATACATCGAATATCAACGTGTTGTGTAAACGCAATACGATCGTTGTGTTCCGAACGGGTGGAACCGAAAACGACCGATTGAAAAATATCGTTGCAACCGTCACGCAAACGAATATCAATTTACCGCGGTATATTTCGTTATGTAAAACCGAAAAAATCCCAAGAATCTAGTAATTTTTTTACACAGTGTTGTCGAGCATGCACAACTAAATTTGTGTATTTTGCGAAGGTTACTACGTGTTCCTCTTACTTCATGTTTTGATACTTTTATGCCGTTGACGTGTGTAATTTTGGCAGAATATGCAGTGTTCGTAACGTCCAGAAAGAGTGCTCAAATACATTTAGAAATATACATTTAGCGACGTGTGTCGACGTGTAAAATGGCGTGGTTCGGTGACGGACTGCCTAGCTTGTCGAATTTAAAAGGACAAATAACAAACTTTACCAAGGAGGTCTTATCGGATGGCATTGTGGAAGAAATAGGTGTGTACGATTTTTCTTTCACTCGCGACACGATTAACGGTTATTGTTGTTTCTTGTACGCGCAACGTAGGAGGTTACTGACGACTGTCAATATAAGGGTCTGTTTTACCAACCGAATTGCGACAAAGTGGCGGGAAATTTAAAATCTCGCGATTACAAAGTTCTGCATTGTTTTTTCGCTGCTCAAACAATTTTCGAATAATCACTCGCTTATTTCTTCTACGTAGACGAACGATCGAGAGCGTTAAACGAAGCGAACGAGAAGTGCATCGAACTGCAAGAGTTGCTCAACTCGAAAGACGCTGAAGTGAGTATTATTTTAATTCCCGACCGCAACATTGACAGTTTGCGATATCCGTCTTTTTTTTTTAACTTTGCGTAATCAATTATATTTTTCCCTCCCCCCTTAAGAATACGTTACGTAAAGAAATTACGTTACTTTACACTTTTGTATCGATAAATTTCTGGGGCTCGATTACGCTCGTCGGTTTGTAACAACTATTTCGTAATCGTGTATCACGCTTCATTGCAAATTCTCGACACGAACGCAGATGTCGACTACTTTGATAAGGATACAGTTACCCAGCGGTTAGAAATTATTTTAACAGATGTTGCTTTCCATAATAAACGGGATTGAGTGTAATGTAAACACGTTTACCTTATCTCGCATGACACCAACCCTGAATCCTTTCAACCCTCGGCAAGGAGCGATACGGAACTATCCTTCGTGGTCGTGAAACATCGGTTCGTGCGACGAAACTCTATCGTTCGCTTGCGTTTCTCATCGCGTTGCATCCACGTAAAATCCACGTAGTATTCGCGTGGTACACGGTTCGAGAAACGAAACACTACGAAACGAGATGTATTTTTCTCCCCCCCCCCCCGGTATTATTCGATTAAAAACTCCATCCATGAATACGCGTGCCTCGAATATTCCAGTTTGTCTCCGATCGACGTACGTACTTCTTTCATGAAATATTACTCGACGTAACGACCTTCGAATGTGCAATCGCTCCTCCGTGCAAAAATAGTTCTGACGGTGGGGCAGGGGGTAGGGTGGGTCATTGAAGTCTGCACGGTCACGTCGTTCCGGTTTGTTATCGCGGACAATTTGTGGAAGCATAAGAGACCGAAAGCGTGCACCACGTTTGTTCGTGCTTTTGTGGCAAACCTCAGAACCATGCCTTCCGTTGTTCTAGGAACCGATAGATAGCGATATCAAAGCCTTTGGTCTACATTAACAATGCTTATGTGCCCGGCCCTGTCTCCCTTAGAAACCCATATAACGTTACAGTGTTAATGCACTCGATCCTCATTGACTTTTACCGAAGGAAGGTGTGCCCGTTGAAACCACGAGCATTCGTAAATTGATCGAGGGATTACATCGAAACAGTTTCGTACAGTCGGCAATTTATGCAACGAAACGAATCGAGAACACCACAACCTCCTTCCATTATCCGAACCAATCGGGAGACAATCGAATCGATCGGTTTCGCAAAAGGCAAAATTCGTACATCATTTTGTACATTAATGGGACAAATCTACGTTTTCATTGAACGATTTCTTGCATTGCATCAATGGGAGTAATGTTAATATTTTTGAACGTTGTTACGCGTTCGAATGCAACGGGTAATAAAATATTTAAACGTACATCGGAGATAAAAGTTACTTTTGAATTAAAAAAATTGCTCTTTGAAAAAGAATAAATACACGATTTAGTTCATTAAAATTTACCTACCATCGTTTCTTACCGTACGTAATTATTGCTTAGGGTATTTTCATTGTTCGAGTAATTTCCACGTTTTTTGTATATTTACATTCAGATTTGTATTTGTTAACATCGGTACAATTTTCAGTCCGAATATTGAATCAATATGGAGTACGCTCGATTACTTTATACATATACTCGAATGAACAAATAACAGAGCTGATAATATAATATAAAAGAAACGATATTTACCGAGTACATTGATCTTCGCGATACCGATTCTTTTATTATCGAGATTTAAAAATTTAATATTACACGGTCGGGGGAAGGAACACTATTTTCTGTTTAAACCACAGTGTGAAACTTTCTTCGAGACCGAATAACGACTGCAGATAGAAATTATTTTGCGGTTTTAAGGTGAAATTGCACGACACACTATTTGGTTAAATAATGACACCCTTTATTCCGTTACAATCGAATGTAAACGTTAAAACGAGAAACAAAGTTTCGTCCACCGATCTCGCAACAATTTTAACTCTGTTTAATCGAACGAATTTGCACCATAAATATTGATACATTCAAAGAAGGAGTCAATATTACTATTAACTGTCTATCTAGAAAAAAAAAATACAGTGCTAAAAATAATTAGAAATGTACGACGGAAAAGTGAAACAAATTCTGGTAAATCAAATAAATTCTATGCATTAAACCGCGGTTTTGGTCTACAGATTTAATCACTATACCTGCTGCGCGCAGTGTGATCGACTTTTAAAATATTAATTACCTCGTTTAATTACGCAATTCCATATTTAAATGAAACAATGTAAAATTATATTTGTAGCGGAATGATAGGTACCCATTTGCGCAGAGCAGTCGAAAAATCCAGTTAAAACTTTGAAGCATCTGTTAATTCCGTTATCAACCTGCAGGAATCGTAATATCGTTTTCCAATATTAACGTTCGATATCCGCGCCGTGTTTCCGGAACATAAATAACGGGTATAGTAGAGGAGGTCTTTGATCAGATTCAACTGTAATAATCGTGAATACATTTTCATGAATTTTTCACGAATCGTGCATTTTCTTCTAAAATATATTTCAATTGTATAATTTGCCATGAACTTTACCTCGAAAGTGATCCTAAAAGTAGCTCTGTTAATCAAACAATTCTATGAAATTAAATGTGTATTTAAGTCTCGTTTCGAATTCAATACGTTCTACTTCAAATTTCGAAGAACTCCGTTACATTACCTACGCTTCGAAATAATTGGAAACTGTTATAAATTTTTCAACAAGTTTTCAAACGCATCGAATTCACATCGAGCCGATAAATGGTACAGAGTATCGTATTATACATAATTTTTTAAAAAGATACACCTTAGTTTAACGTAGTCCCAAGTAATAGGTAAAAATTATTCGTAGAGAGTCAAATTAAGACGAAATTTCGGTATGTTTCTTTTCTTTTTAATTTGTAAAAAAAAACACACTTCTCATCGTTTATTCGTATCGCCCTTTTCCACATAGAAAGAAGACATTGTTCACTTTTTCACCATAATTGAGTGTAGACGAACTTCGAGTACAAATCGTTGGTGAATTAGTCAACACGATACACCAGTTTCGTTAAACGTGAAATTATCCACACGGTGCTCACATATTCGTACGCTCCGTATTGAATATTATCGGTTTAATTTTACTCGTCGCGACAATAATTTCCCTACCACCGCTTGAAGCTGCTCGCCGCTTTTCGCCGACATATTTTCACAATTTGTTCGTCGTTCGACCGATTTACCAGCTCACTGTACTACAGCGGGATCACGGACTGAAAATCCATTTAACGTGCTGGAAGTTTATCCTAACCGAAACAAATTGCGGCTGTTCATGTCGTTGGAAGCTTCGCGTGGAAAAAAAAATATGAGAAATTATCGAGCGTGGATTTAAAACGATTCGAATCGTTTCGCTTCCATTGCTTCCAGCGGCTGTGTAAGATGATGTGGTATAGGTGGTATAACGTTTGGGGAAGGGGACGGGCGGTTATCGCAGCGCAAACCTGAGATAAGGAAGGCAAACAGAAACGCGCATCGTACGGTCCCTATGCCCACAGCGTACCACCGGACTTCCTTCTGATTATGGTTACCAATATTTAAGTCCGTAGCGTGATTACCGCGTTCCCCGTGTCAACGTTCTTTTTCTTTTTTTTTTTTCGTTTTTTTTTTTCCTTTTTTCTCCCCCTTCCCATACCTCTTCACCTTTCACGATACCGATTTTTCGTCGCTGTTCCAACACGATCGCCAAGTTCCAAGAACTTTTCCAACTGCGCCCAACTGTCAAAAGTGCTCTCGAAAGTTCAATCGAAGCTTCCAGAGTTCTCGAACCTTCCACTCCACGCCCGTTAGCGCAACGAATTTATTCCTTAACATAATATTTTTATCGATCGATTCGATCGACACGTGGGAAAATTCTATTTCGATTTTTAATCGCTCACGGTAATGTACAGGGTGTCTGACAGTGAAGCGAACGAAGGATGACGAAAGTGTTACGAATATGTTCTTTGAAAAATTGTTGGAGAGTTGTATCGAAAATACGATTACACGATAGGATAGTGTTTTGGAATAAATTTATATGTTCGAACTGGATTGTATACTATTTTGTAATTAAACTTTGTTTTCTACTCGAGCAGTTGAATGGAGTAAATTTTTAACGAACGATTTAACGATTTTCTTGGAAAATGTATCTTTCTAACCAAATTTTACATCTTTGAATTTTTACCTACAAGGAATTGCAAAAAGCAAAATTGTACAGTGCAGAAATAAATACACGATAATAACTCGTATTTGAGGTCGAGAGGATTATGCTTAATCGATCGTCCGGGAATGATTAAATTGAATATAAAAATACGTTAGATTGATTTTCATTTAGTTCGTTTCTCAAGAGAATTAATACTGAATTTGTCGACGTAATAAATTTCTGTCAGACACCCTGTATATGCAGTGATCCGCCTTTATCTGTCCAACGTCTGTAGTCTGTATACAAATGATTACGATGATGTCTATAAACAAAAAAGAATTATTCCAATATCGCATTAACTCAATATTATCATTTGTGGAAGACGATGAACTAATATAGTTGAAACCTTGAATTAAAATATTTCTTTGTATACCGTTAGTAGTACGTAACAACGAAGGCAATTTATTGTAATTCTTTTTTTTTTCCAAACTTGTATTAAACGGAAAAGCGAATCGCACGTATCGTTAATTGATTCTCTTACCGTGTATAGATTTCACTTCTGCGCCGGCAGAACTGCGAGCTTCAGAAAACTGTGGTGGAACTGAACGAGAAGTCAAAGGATTCGGTAAGTTCGAGACTTAAGTTTTACGTAGGTAGTGTTCGACACGCAAGGTACAAGCTACCACGATTGTAGAAGTAGCAACAATTAAAAAGAATACCTGTTTTTTTAACCGAACTTAAATATTCAATGAAATTGACCTACAGTGAATTACAGTTTATTGCAGATCAAACTCGTACATCAAGTATCAAAAAATGTTTCGTCTCGTAAAAATGTTTAGGAACGATTTTCGAAATACGAATAAGATATGTATACAATGCCAATGTATCTGTATTTATTATATGGTAATATAAAAACAAAGGAACGTTCCTAAGTATTGGAACAAATAAAGTTACTATAATTCAATCCGGACTGCTTGAAATTTTACAGACAAAACGATCCCAATCACACGTCGCACGTAGCTAGGATGTGGTTAATGTATAATTGTTTCAAAGTAATAAATACACATTCGTAATCACCTGATTTGAACGTAATAGAACACATCTGGTATCAATTAGAAATTAGTATCCCGAAGCATGTGATTAAAAATAGGAATGATTCAAAAAGAGAATTAAGAGAGAAGTTGGGTAAAATTGAACCCGATTTTACTGAAAAGTTAGTAAAATAAATATGAAGTAAATTGTGCGAGATCGAATGTAGTTGAAAGTATCCAACAAAATACTGAAGTTTTAATTGTGTTCCACTTTGTTCTTTTTTTGTATATAGAAGGGTTCGTTTATTTTTGTATTACTATATAATAAATATAGATACATTAACATTACATATTTATCACATTTTTTCAAATCATCTCTAAACTTTTTTACGAGACGAAACATTTTTCGATGCGTGGTATACGATTTTGGCTGTGACTCAATGTATGTTCATGACTCACAATTAGAGGTCTCACGTTTTCGATTCAGTTTAGAAAAGTGGCACATGATAAGAATGAATACCGCTTTCGATTATTGGAAGAGTCAATTAAGTATTCATCGTGCGTACGGTTAATTGTAGTACAAAATATTACAACCAATCCATTTTAGATACGAGTAGTACGCAAGACATCAAGAGTGTAGGAAATCTTTTCTCGTGGATTAATTTCTAAATTAAATGCGAGTAATTTGATATCGATAAAAATATACAAATTTAATAAAACGATAATAATAATAATAATAATGGTTGTTAGATCGCGAAATGAATTTAAATTATCAACTGTAGACGAATCAGGATCTTATGATGACAGTTGGATTATAGTTTTTGATAAAAGTAATATACTTTATATACAAGGTTTAAGCAATTTCATAAAATAATCAATAGCTAATTATGTGAATGATTAAATGGTAGTTTTAAAGATAAGTAAATTCTTTGAATTTAATCTTTCTAAGATAGTAGAAATTAATGAAATTATTCTGCTCGACGACATAGTGGATTGTAGAGACGATAACCTACATTACCTGTTAAGCGTATTCCTTCTAAAAATAATTTATAAATTCGTACGTACGTTGCAACGTTTATTTTATTCCGATTGTTCTATTTATGGTGACGTATATATAATCCGTTGTAAATATTTCTGGTAAAATTACAGGGAAATTATTCGTAGCCGAAACGTAAAGTCTTATCAAAGATACGCATATTTGATGTATTTAAATTGTTTTCGTGTTTGGTTGCGATTTATTACCGGTATAAAATATTCTTTTGATCGAAAACAGATAATTTCATTATTTTAATCAGCCCGTAATTAATATCGCGATGATACCCGATGCGAAGAATCGTGTATTCGTAAACCTTCTACCGGTGTAATTAACTACTCACAATTGGTTCACTTTCATACTCTGCACAGTGCATATGCTGAGTAGGAGCTGATGAGGCAGATACAAATCTACTAAACATTTTTTCGCCTCTGCGTCCCCTTCGTGCGGTTCTAACATTTCCACGTTGTATTCTCGGTAACGTACAACTCTTAAAATTGCATCAAGTGCATACAAAGCCTTATAAACGCTTCTCGTGCTACAAAATAATTTCTCGCTTTACGCGTTAATGAACCAGAACCTTAGCAGCCGTACACGTTTCTTTCTGTGCACATTCACGAAACGAATCCAGTCCCCTAAGAAACGTACGAGTTCTCTAAAATCGTAACTCAAAATCTATGCAACGTTCGTAATCCACAGATCAATTTCTTTTCTTACAATTTTAACGATAAAACTACTCCTGTGCTAGATCCGTGAAAAAACTATTAAAATTCAATGAACAATCCCAAACTGCGACGATAGCGAACAATATTATTTCGTTCGTAAATTTTCGTAATTTATCGCTCGAGAGAAATATCTCTCGCGTCACCGACGTATTGTTTCGTGCGAAATGAATTTTCATAAACCGTTCTTTTAAATATTGCACTTGTTCTAAACGAGAAGCGATATGTAGATTTCTTTGACGCGTTTATTCGATCGACAAGAAGAGGTTATTTACGAGGAATTTTCACGAGGGATCTGTTAGAAAAATAAAGAATTTCTTCAATTTTCCACCGACCGCGAATTCTCGTCGCACGTTGTCTCGGTCGTGGATTTCGTTGAATTAAACTCGAATTGAAAATGGCGTCTCCACAGGTTGTGATTCCATTTTGCGCGCAAGGTTCGTTATTTTGCAGCGTTCTGCGAACACATTGGCCGACGAATAAAAATTGCGTCGCAACAGCCGACCGATTTCACGGGGTTTTCACGCAACTGTTAGTCGCGTGTACGTTTCATTCCGAGTTCACGGCGAATGAGGGTTCCCTGAACTTTATGGCGACCACGTATGCAGAAACAGCGGGCACAACGCGTCGCGCACGCTTCGTAAAAGTGAAAAAAGAAAAAAAAAAAAGGAACGATCCAACAATAAGCGCACCTTAAGAATTGGTTGCGGTTGCACGATCCATAAACCATGTACCCTCGCTTGCCGCACAACTTTTACTCCGTTAACATTCGAAAGACGATAACTCATTGTTAGGTCATCGCAATAATAATCCACGATCGAGTGTCATTAAATTGCTTGCCGCGCCGCGTTATTAAGTTTCGAAAATGACGTAACCGTTTATAGACAAATAGCGACTGCAGCCTGAATGAAGCGCAACTTTACTACTCGCTACTGTTTCACGTCGAGTTTTCCCTACTCGTTCCGTGAACCATGATTTTAGCAACACGCGAGTATAAACGTGTGTTTACACGTTCACCGTGTACGTTTCTTCTTACCACGATCTACCGTGTTCGTTTTTTTTTTTTTTTTATTCTTCCACAATCGTATCGCGACCAAATCGAATGCAATCTACGACGAAAAAACACGAAGATATTTTCAAATTAATTCTATTTTGGAGAATTCTGTATCTTTTATAATTTTAGAAATATCGATATGCCTTATGGAGAGAAATATGTTTTTAATCGAGAATTAGTCTGAAGTTTTGGATCCACGAAACAATAGGACGTTGATTAAATTTTGTCGAAGGTTCGGATAAGTTGAAAAAAATTCATATTTCAGGAATTTACGCAAACAGCTATTGCGTGCAGGTACTACGAAGTACGTCGAAGAGTACTTTTGTAATAAATGAAAAATTAAATACGGTCGACAGGATTGTTCGATTGAAACATTTCGGAACGCAGAGCATCAAAGTTTTCAAGATTTTGTACACTTGCGGAATCGAAAAATTAAATAACAATATTGAGAATTCGTGTTTAGGTTTTTCGACAATAAACGCGATATCGAGGTTCTACAAAAAAAAATGCAATTGATCTTATTGCCGAATCTAGTACTTTAAACAATGTAATTTGGTATTATCTCGGTTCTACTCACATTGGCATGCAAACTTACCTCTACGCTTCAGAGTGTATCACCGGTGGTACACAATTTTTGTTTCGTTATAATAATAACAACTGTCACGCACCAGCTCTCTTTAAATATTCACTCGTACACACTTCATCGATCTTATTTGCACGATAAAAGAGAAAGTTCCGCTGAAATGATTAACTTACTTTTGTATCGTGAACTCAGATTTTAAAACTTGTTTTAGTAACGATGAAAGTATTGGAAATGTTAGACAAAAATTAAACGTAACTTTAGAATATTTTATAACAAAAGAAGAACAGGTAAGCAGCATACAATTTTCGGGAATAAGGACTACATTTACCGGTAAGTAACATTCTATTGCATAATTCCTTTGTATTTACATTTGTTACATTTTGCAGTTATCGCACAGTGTGACACTGTCGATACGTATGAAAATCTCTTCGTATCTTCTATATTTTTGATTCTTCTTTTCTTTTTAATTATTTCTCTAACCTTACAAGATAATTTCCATTAAAAAATATTCTTTTTCGATATAATATCAAAGATTCACACAGTACGGGGTCAAACGTACGATTGTAATTGGTTGGTGGTTGTTCAATGTGGAAAGTAAATAAAAAATTTCATCCGTTTAGCTATGGGCGAGCAAGAAATTGACGAATCCACGAATCGGCGATATCGTGGTAAAGAATGTTGACGAAAGAAATAGCTGTAAAGGCCATTTCGATGTTGCATCGTGTACCGTGACAGAAACTACGTTCACTAAGAATGCGAGATAAGCCGATAACCAGAGCCTCGCACTTTAGTTCATATCTTGGGCCAACAAAGGATCGGTCCAACCTCCCGTCACCCGTCATCGTGAGTACTGTTCGAGGAGAAGTCTACCTTGCTTTTTCCTCGCTTCGTACTATGCTTGAGCCTCGATTATCCGAACTAACGAAGAAACACGTTCGCGCGATCGAGTGCTCGAGTTCTTGATATTACTCGTTCGATATTTCAGCAACGATAACTTACCGTTAGTGAAAAAAGAAAATATACTGTTCGACGAACCAGGAACGTGGACAACAATACCGTAAAAATCTGAGAAATGAAAAGAAAATATTTATATACATACGGTGAAATAAAAGGAGGTTAGTGTATCGTGAAGTTTGAAAGAAAGTTAACTGCGAAAGGTATTGGCAAGAATCGAACTAATTAAGTTGGATTAATTGCACTCTAGGATAGAAGGAAGGATACAATAGCGTAAAATCTGAGAAATGAGAAGAAAATATTTATATACATACGGTGAAATAGAAGGAGGTTAGTGTATCGTGAAGTTTGAAAGGAAAGTTAACCGCGAAAGGTATTGACAGGGATCGAACTAATTAAGTTGGACTAATTGCACTCCAAAATAGAAGGAATACTTGTTAACGGAAGAGAGGTTTTCCCCGTGACAACATTCGACCCGTGTAACAGTCTCGACTCGATGAAAACTCCACGGTTTAGATTAGAATGTAATTAGCTTATCTACCGCATTCCCTCGAGTCGCCGTCATTTATGATTAGGTTTTAATAACAGCAACTTAGCTGCACCTCGCTTCTTACGTTGTTCTTATTGAATATTCATGTATCCGTGCCTCTATATTCGTCTAATAAAGGTGTTCAATGATAATAGTAACGGATCGACAGCTGTTCCGGTAGTTTTTCGAACGTTGAACAATTTCGTAGTTAGAAGGTGGAAATTCGTTGGCGCCATCTTTGGGAAATTTTCAATCGTAACTTTGTATCCAAACTGTATCCAATTTAACTTTGAAATTAGGTTCTACTTTGTATCCAGAGTAGAACCTAAGAAGCGACAAACGGGTATATAGATAGCAACGGTCAACGACGTATGTATTTCTAAGGACAGCGTGAGGGCAGATAACTCAACGTTATTTAACTTTCGTGAAATTTATGGCTTCTTCGAGGATTGAACGGAGTTCTTAACATTGAACGCATGTCCGAACACTTCGGACATTAGTCAATAATTGAAAGTCGCATAGAATGTAACAGTTGACAATTGAATGTCGAACAATTGTTTGGAGAAGTAATAAATATCGGAAAATGGCTGGTAACTCGACATTGCGTTGTTTTTAGGAATAGAAACATTGTTCTTAAAGAAAGTCATACGCAAAGGGCAAAGATGCGAGGAACGACACTTACTTCGAAACATAAACATCTCTTTTTTAAACATTAATATTTCTAACAGGAATAGTATCGATATTGATTGTATATCGCGCAGAAATTAACCTATACCGAATAGTTTCAAGAAAGATGAACTTCATTTTCTAACGACTAGTCGAAATAATGAACACATTATTACGAAACGGAGGAATATTGTTACAAAAGGAATTAGTAAACTTTCACCGATTGTCGATTTACCAATGAATCGATAAAGATGAAGAGATAGAACGACCGATAACGAGGTACAGAAACTAGTAACAATTTAGAGTTCGTGTTCGTGGGAAGTATTATATTTTGGTATTTAAGACACTTTGAAACGAATTTAAGAGAAATGATTTCTTTTTCTGAGATTTCACGAAACGAAAACGAGTTTAAGAGTCGGTGGAAAATCGAGGACATGTTTTTCCGTGCAATTCATCGAATGCACGATTCGAACTCAATGACAAGGTTTGGATAATTTCCTTTGGACGACTCGTAATTCAGAATAGGCGCGAAAAGGTTAAATTCGAATGAAAAGTACATACCTAGAAGGATCGTTACGTTACGCGTAAGCCGTCGTAGATCCTATTATTCGTTCCAAGTGTAAACGCTAGACTTCTCCACGGGAGACTCTCGATACGGAGTAGAATGAAACGTGGGAACGATCGTAGAGACGAAGGTTCGGATAACGGAGGTACACGACGATATTTCTCGTACTCGTTTCACGAGTGGTTCGAATCGAAACGCACCTTGTGTTGCTCGCGGCACGGAATACGTGTCGCCTCGACACGGCTGATCGAAAGACATTGTGCTATTCACGAGCCTCTGCACCGGATGTGGACGGTGACCTCCGGGCACCTCGGCTTTTAATAACTAATCAGGTGCCGGGACCACGGTGCCGTTTCCATCGGTTGCTGATCGTGGAAACGAACACGGGCAAGATAAAATTCATCGTAATGAGTCATCCCCTCGTCAACGATGCCCACCGCCTAAGTGGCGTCGTTTTTAACTCGGAGTCCTTGAAGTTGATCGCGGCTAATGGCATCGAAAATTACCTAATGCGACGCTTATCGGCTACTGCTTGGCAATTGGCCACGTTTTTCTGCCAGGGAATTCAGAACGCGTTATTATTCGCGATTTTCCGCCAATTTCCCGCCCCGTGGTGTCGTCGTTTCGGGAATGCCTCGATTCGAAATCGAATTTACTCTTCGATTACCTTTCGCGATTTTTCGACGTTCCGTGTAAACGTTACCGATCGTTTCGAAGATGCGTTTAGTCCTACGGTATCTATTAATGCGGTTACCGCTTTAATTTGTTGACCGTGATACACATTATCGGAGTCGCGCTCGCAGCGGCTAAATATTAACTCAATAAGAGCACGTTAATTGCTACTCCGCAACGCCATTTAAACTCACACTTAGCGGGTACGCGCTTTCAAACGCTGTTCGATAAATAACCTCGTCCCACAATGCCTTTGGAAAATGGTGCCGTAGACTGGGCCGGTCGTGGAAAAAATCGCGATGCTCCAAGTAAAGCGGGATTATTGATTCCGGTTAGTCGGAACGTTCCCTGTGAACACGATATTTAGTCGTATCGTGGATACCGCCCGTCAGCTTCGTTAGAAGTCGAAACGATTCGATCGTCGTTCGAAAATCAAAGAACGCGCAGCCGCGTTTCGAAGGATAATTTCCGACGCGGTATCTTTTAAATAATAGCGTTCCGTACGGTAGACCGATACCGTTTAAAGTAAACGAATTGCTTGCTATTTTTAGTTTCAAATATTCGTGATATTTCCCTTCTTTTTTTTTCTTCAAAAAATAATGTCCACGCTTGGAGAATTAAGCTGGAATTCTACGCGAAAGAATTCCGACGCGATTTCGTCGATATAAATTTTATCGTGAGAACTGAAGTCTCTTTTAATCACGTTTCTACTATATTTCGAATTGTTCGCGATTCGAAGAGTGTGTACACACGTCACGTGTTATAAAAATGAAAATAAACGAGAAGATACCTATGCACGCGTTGTTCAACGTGCTGTAGAATTTCTAAGTAGGGTTCGCGGTATTTAAATTGTAAGAAATTTATACTTTCCGATAGCTCTTTCGAAAGCTCGCGACTTTGCATAAATTCTCCTGGTTGGAGTCGATGAGTCGTTTCGTACGTACGTGAATCGTACAAGCACGGAGAAGTCATCCCACGGTAGACAGAAACGAATGAAATATTGCAACGCGGTTGTTCCGATCGGTGATTACTAATTCGAATAAATTCTTCAACTATTATCACGGCGACGAGCCACGCGCATCGATTTGATTTAACTGGCGTATCTAATTATTACTCTTTGGTTTCCATCGATAACACATTGGTACACGATAGGCTGAAATATCAGGGGTGCTTAGTCGCTGGGGGTGATAGTGACTATGACTACCCCTCGCGAGTGGCTATAAATGTAGGTCGATCGAGCTTTCACTCTGCTTACGTGTCTGCTGTCACTCTGCTCGTCTAACTGACAATTTCGCCGAAAGGTCAGTACATAAATATTATTTCAATTCGTCGATATTAAAGTCGTTTCTTCGCCACCTCGTTAACTACCGGTTTAATTAACATCTCGGTAGATGACGCGTCCTCTCTTCGTAACCCAAACTCGGTGATACTTTACAGTGGTACAGTATCTTCTGTTACACCACATTCTGTCTTGTAACACGAGAATTACTACCAAAGTCGTTCAACGACCGAACACTTTTTCATAACCATTTAATCGAGGCGTTCGAGTTAACACGTGCAACACAATCGTGGGATAAACAAGCGAAAGCATTCTTAACCACTCGAATAACAATAAAGGGTAAAACGAAAGGAGGAATAATAATATTATTTTAATTTCAAAACGGTGATCTTTAAATGTACTTTCATAACTGCCTTTAAATATTTGAAAAGTGAAATAAAAACGCGTTGTTATTTGGACCGAGAGTATACACCGAGAAGTAGAAGCAACTGTGAAAATCCTTTTGTTGTAACAGTTAACGTGTAAAGTGTTAACGGTTTTCGATAACAACGATCAACTTAAAATTCGACTTCATCGGGACCTAAATAGTCTTCGTTCGCGATTTATGTAACCCCGGTGTCTCCGAATTTAACAAAGAGCGATTCAAACGATGGTGACAAGGTTTGCCAATTACGATCGATCCTTTTGGCGAATTTACAACCGGACAGAAAGAGCAGAACGTTTGTACAGACTTTCAACGTCAAAGGTTTAATAAACTAAAGACGGGAATCGATTATTTTAATCCTCTAGTTCGTGAATTTTATATCTCTTCTGAAAAATTACAAAAAGAAATTATCTCTCGGTCAGTTGTACGCCCATGAACGAATCGATGCTCTAATTAAAAAAATAAGCGGCCGAACCTTCTACTGGGGTTACTCGATCGTAAAATTTCCTCAGTGAACCATCCAAGTTCTTTACAAAGTCCCCGATCTGTCGCATTATATAATCGAGAGTCAAGTAACCAAACAGTGTCGAGTATAGCTATTTAGAGAAATGACTTACCAAGATCGAGTAGAGACTACACTCGATGTACCTTCTACGCAATGATTTTTCTTGCTTCGAGTATTCTGTGAATATTGATCGCGAAACCGTTTAAATCCTATCTCTTTATTTCCTTTGTAAGTCGATCGAAAACTAATCGCTGAAATTTGATTCCGATCAACACGGATAAACCATCGAGCACGAAATAAGAACAACTTGGATGCAAAAAAATTGCAAAATACTGCGCTTACTAATCACGTACTAAACCGTTTAAACCCTATCTCTTTATTTTCTTTGTAAATCGACCGAAAACTGATCGCTCGAATTCGATTCCAAACAGCACGGATAGACCATCGAGCACGAAACGAGAACTGCATCGTGGATGCAAAAAATTGCAGGATACTGCACTTACTAGTCGCGTACGTACTAAACCGTTTAAACCCTATTTCTTTATTTCCTTTGTAAATCGATCGAAAACTAATCGCTCGAATTTGATTCCGATCAGCACGGATAAACCATCGAGCACGAAATAAGAACATTTTGGATGGAAAAAAATTGCAAAATATTGCACTTACTAATCACGTACTAAACCATTTAAACCCTATTTCTTTATTTCGTTTGTAAATCGGTCGAAAACTGATCGCTCGAATTCGATTCCAATCAGCACGGATAAACCATCGAGCTTGAAACGAGAACTGCATCTTGGATGCAAAAAAATTGCAGGATACTCGTTGACGTCACCGAGTAACGTGTATCGAGAACGTGTCCAAGTTGGTTTCCAGTTCACGAATTCTCGTCGTTCGTTCGAACACAGTCCTCTTCCGTCCAAAAGAGAAAGACTCCTCGTAGATGGGCTTTGGCCCACGAAAACTAGGGAAGGGGTAGGGGAAGAACCCGAAGGGGACGATCCTGCGATTACCATAATGTCACCGGTAATGTGCCTTTTCCACTCTGGTTTCCTTCAGCTGCGCCCGCAGCGCGCGTTCGCATGGGGGCCGATAAAAATGTCCTGTCGTTAACAGCGACGCGTTGTACATTCGTACAGAAACATGTCCCAACGGAAAAGGCGGCAGCTAGCCTAATTACATTATTCATGACCGTGTCCGCGGTGTTTCTCGTCCGAACGGTGTGTTTTGCTCGAGAAACGTTGTTCGAAACGAATCTGTGCACCGGGTCCGGAAATTTTGTTTCCGAGTTGCTCCATTGGATGTGAACACCACGTAGGTACGTTCGTCAGGATTCTTGATTCGCGGAAGTACGTCGAGTGGGCAAACCTGAGCCACGAAACGAGAGGGAAAGTCCAGGTTGGGTGTTTTGTTGGCCAAATTGTGTGAAATTAGAGTACACGACATGTATTATGCAATAATGCAGCGCGGGTGCAACGAGCACATTTGAAGATGGAATTTTACAATTTTTGATGGATATTGGAAAAATTCCCAAGAAATACCCAACAGGAGGATACACGCTTATAATTGGGAAGTATAGCACGAGTGTCTCGTGTTTCTACGATACTTTGTTTCTCGTTTATTTATTCTGTACTTATTTATCTTTATCCTAGAAGTACGTATCGTCGTGTACGATCTCTCCTTTCCGAAGTGGACGCAATGTCTCGATAATTCGTCCGACTTCCTTGCAAAATCGACAAATTTAATTCGTCGATATTGTTCCTCGAGACGAAAACTATGAGAATTTCAGTAAAAGTTCGAAACTTCACTTTTACGGTCGTACTTTTATTAATCGTAATCCCTAGCGCTTGAGATCGGACCGTTTTCAAACAAATTTCACTCGATCGTAGATCCGAGACATTTGTCATTGGAATTGCGTTCAGAGTTACTCGACGCAACGTTATATTAGTAATCGCGACAAATTGTACGAAGTATTAAAATCTAGTGCTGCGATGTTCAATCTAACACGTTCTACTGATGGATGACTTTACGGTTGTCCCGACTCGGTCTATTTATCAAACATCTGATGTTCCAAAACCCGGAACGAATCGTGCCAATGCTCTTAGAAAGCCTTTTCTTTCGTAATTTTTTATTTTCCAAGCCATTTTCGACAACTTTCTCGTTGGTCGTCGGAGCGATGATCGCTTTCAAGTATCACCTAAACTTTATACTTGATAAAATAGGTAACCCATTTTGCACAAGGTCTTAAAATATTGTTTGTATCGGTTGGTCGAAGTTGGACTCTGTAAATCGATCTTTCGTCGGTATTGTTGTAATTATTGTACGTAACGTTTAAAAATCAGACACCTTTGTTCTTTGTTACGCGACAACAAACGATCTTCGTAGTTTTATTTTGATCATTATTTATACAAGTTCGTTCTAGTCGGTTTGTCCACCATCGGTGCTGGAATCATTTTTGTGCGTAATATTTAAAAATCAGACACCTCTGTTCTTTCTTACGCGAAAACAAACGATCCTCACAGTTCCATTCTAACCATTGTTTGTACAAGTCGATTATAATCGGTATCTCTAGGTTAGTACGTCCTGGGTAGCGGAGTATTCTTTGCACGAATCGAGTACTATCGCGCAACATCTTGGACACTTTGGTCCTTTCTTACGCGAGAACATAAATGCCTCGATGCTTCCGTTGTGGTAATTTTTTTGTTAAACTTTTGTTTAACTTGTACAAGTCTCTAAGTTACGTAGTTTCTTCTCAGTGTCGAAGTAATCTTTGTAGAAATTGGGTACTATCGCGCAACGTCGCGAAATCGGACACCTTCGTCCTTTCTTAGAACAAACGGTTCCGCTACGTCCGTTTCGGTCGTTTCTTGTACAAGTCGGTCTCTCTCGGTTAGTTTCTCGTGCTATTGTAATCTCTGCACGAAGTATCAGCAGGTCTGGAAACGAGACACCCCCCTATTCTTTCCTATCGAAGATCATACGAGCCTGATACTTCCGTCGTTCGTTGTACCGTATTGCCGTGGAATGGCACGTAAATAGACCATTGTAATTTAAATAAACATCCAACGCGACTGCCTCGGCCAGAGTTTTCCCTACAAACTCGAAGGTGGTATCCTCACGCGTACGTTTCAGGGCGCTCGTACGTCGCGACTCAATAGAACGCTATCGTTTATGCGAGATCCGTGCACGATCGGCTCGCATGGACGGCAACAAATGAAAAAGATCGATGTATCGATACATATCGTCGTTAACATTAGTCGATACATCGTTCGTGGAACATCGATGGCTTTCTCGATTTGTACAAAACGATTCGATCAGTACACGTGATGCTTCGAACACGTATGAATGTGTTTACATGAACGAGCAACGATGTTCGTTTGTTTATTTGGTTTTTCGGAAAGTCGTTTCGTGTTTTTTTTTTCTTTTTTTTTGGTGAAAGTGAAACACGATTTTTTCAGAGTGTATAAACGTTTTATTAAATTATATATTCTCCATTTTGGAAAACATTTTCCGAACAACCCAATATATTACTTTTCAACGTGAACCACGGACAAAAAAAATCGTACATTAAATTTTCGGGGGTGCAAAGAAAAGACTTCGATCTTCAAATCAACGGTAATCTCTGGTGCGTAGAAAATGTTTGAAACAATTGGAAACGGTTTGAAATTTTCTAATATTTTTAAGCAAACCATTTTCGTTCTTTCGATCGCTTGGCGGTGCAAGAGGATTTTCACGGGATTTCAACCAAGTGGTATCAAAGTAAAAGGTTCGACCTTTGAAACAATCCCACGGAGATCATCGTACGTTATCCATGAAGTTGCAATTGAAAAATCGATAACCTTTCGGTCGAGCGTCCGGAAAATCTGTCGACCGATAACGTACGCAGTTCCTACCCCGATAGTGTTAAAGATCTGTTAACCCTTTCGCTACGAAGGGCTTGTGACAAAATGTGATAGCTGTGAACGGAGCGTATTACTGAGTAGTTGACACTGAGGTACGGAATGCTACGAAGTAAGTAGAAGTCGTTTCTTGTTCTTTAAATTTCACAATATTTCTTATATTTGGTAATATCATTTTACTTTATAAAATATAAAACTTTATTATAGTACGGTATGACAATACCATAACCTTAAGTTTGGTATGACAAAGTTCAAAGCATGGAACCACGCATAAGCCAACATCACATTGTGAACAATAGTACCTCGACTCACGTTTTTTACCGCGTTTGCTACAGACGACACATTTTCGAACTTGATTTTTTTTTTTTGATGCCTCGTTCGAATATATGGACGGAAAATGGAGAAGGACGAAAATGGACGGAAATCTTTCGCTAACTCTTTGAGGATTGTTACTCATATCTGATTTTTGTTTCCCATATTTTTGCAATAATTGTCTTATAAGAATTACCAAAAGTATCTCGTGTAAAGTATGAAATAAAAGTATATATTGTATGAACGTATATAAACGCTCTTCGTACCTCAGCGACCACTTCTCCAGAGCGTATATAAACGCTCTTTGTATCTCAGCGACCACTTCTCCAGAGCGTATATAAACGCTTTTCGTACCTTAGTGACCACTTTTCCAGATCGTATATAAACGCTTTTCGTACCTCAGCGACCACTTCTCCGGAGCGTATATAAACGCTCTTCGTATACGAATGGTCATTCTTCGAGGACGTATATACACGCTCGCCGAAGCGAAAGGGTCAATTTCTCGAAAATCTTGGATTTCGAACGCATGGAAAAACATTGACGACGTTCGACCCGTCGATCCAAAAACGGTGAAGACACCGATGCATCGTTGTCCCTAACCGCGCGCAGGTATCTCAGCGTCCCCGGGTGCACGGTGTGCGTAGTCGTTCATCGTCGTCTGAACTTACTCGCGTTTGTCATCGTTAACCCGGCCAATAAAGCGTCACGGCGGGTGCGCGAGTCCTCCTATACGCGTCCGAATATCCTGCCGAATGCGTAAACGCGTCGCAATCGGTGCATGGGCGTCCTCGCCGCGCACAAAGTTCGGCCGCGCGCACACGCGTGTCGCGCGACATCGTCGTTCTCGTCGTGGTCGTAGTCGTCGTCGTCGTTACGTACCTATGTACGTTTCTCTCCTCGCAGTTATGCGCTTTTCGTTTACACACGACCGCCTGCGCGCACCGCCCGGTGTCCCCGCCAGGAGCGCGCATACGCGCACAGAAACGAGACACACGTACGTACGTCACGCACGTACACACGACGCGCGCAGGAAATCTACCTACTTATAGAATATCCACGACACCGTGCACACGTATCTTTGATATCTGCGTTCGTTGGTTCGTACGTTCGTACGTTCGGGCGGTGTGCGAGCCATTTGTGTGTCACAGCGGTAGAACGTGGCCTCTCGGTGCGTGCGTGTGCCCTCCTCTCCTCGGGGAGGGTTGCTAGGTGGTAGGAGGTAGAGTAGCCGCGAACGCACAGTCGCTTCTCGACGGTCGGACGGTGAACGTGGCTCACGGGTGTACCAGGCACGTGAGCGGGTCTTTCTGGATCGGAGCGCGGCGACGCAACCACCGCCACCGTTCTTCTCTAGCGAGATTTCGCGTGTTACAACTACGAGGGATCCGCGCGGAAAGGGATCCCCTACCGTGTCACCGGGAACGAGACACCGAGTTCGTCCAAGTAAGAGAATCTACAATTACCAATATCGCAAACGCTCCGCTCGGTTTATTCGAGTTCGATACGTTCGAAATCGCGAGAACGGACGACGAGGAAACACGACAAAGGGGATCCGTGACTCTATTCGACGTAGGACACGACCGATCCGTGAATTGTACACGGAGCCGTGAAACGATCGTTGAATACACCGGTCTCGATCGGGAGAACACGATCGAAACTCGTCGCGTCGTCCAGTGCAATATTCGCGACGTTCTACGAGATTCGAATTAACACCGTGGTCGATCCCGCGGCGTTCGAGTGTGCGCGCGATACGAAACCGAGCCGTGGTTCCACAGTATCTGTCGCCACTTTCTGTACACGCGCGTTACGTTTCCTCGAACGACGTCTCGACGGACGATACTTCTGCACGCGACAACGGGACAATGAATTCGAGGGACGGTAAATTGTTCGTATTCGAGGCTCGAGGATCGTTCGAACTGTTAATTGTCCGTTAAACGAGTTACCTCGATAATTGACGACCGTACGGGGAAGTTCGGTGAGGAGCCGCGGGGGCGCGCAACAGGTTCCCTAGCGGGACGCTGTGCTAAACTTCGCGCCCTTTAAGTCGCGAATACAAACGGGGTACGAAGGGAGCCCCCTCTCCGTCCCCGTGTTGCGTGTAGATCGACTCGATGTGTCTCGGGGCGACCGGAGAATTTCCAAAGGTTCTCGTGTTTTGGCTCGTCGAGCGTTATTCGAGCTTCGCGGCGCGAGGAGCGTCCCCTGTCCCCGAGGGCGACGTCTTTCACGGCTTCGAGACGAAAATCGGTATCGCGAGCAACGCGTTCAACGGGCCATTTGTCGCGTCACCGCGACGATCCTCGACAGCAATGGCACCGAGTTGCACGCGCGCGCGCGCGCGCGCCTAACGCAACGCAACGTCTGCCTCGCGCAAACATTACGAACGGGATTAACATTCTCTGTGCGCATACCGGCACCGCGAAACGATTTTCCGTAAACGCGTTTCGAAACGTTCGCCCGGGAAAAACGGAAAGATTTCTCACCGCGGAACGCTCGGGATTCGCGTTACCTGGTCACTACCTCGAAAAGAACATAGGAATCGGAGGATATACGAAATTGACTGGCTCGTTGAACGTTTCTACATCGCGAAGTCGAAACGTTCCGCGGCTGACAGGACCGTGATACCATCGAACGAATAATTATTCGGGGGAAGGTAAACGCACTTTGTCTAACCGACTCGTAATCAAATTTACGCAATCGGATGTACTCGTTGTATTTACCTTTGCTAAAATTAACTTTCGTCACGAACCTCGATTTTGATACGGAAATCGAGAACAACGGATTTATTCGGTTATATCGGGTTGTTCGGAAAGTCGTTTCGTTTTTTCTTTTTTTTTTGGGGGGGAAAATGAAACGATTTTTTTAAAGTGTGTATACTATTTATTCAATTATATATTCTCCATTTTGGAAAACGATATCAGTTTCCGAGCAACCCAGTAGATATTCACGGGTAGGTTCCCTTTGGGAACAATTATCGCATTAAGGTTCATTGTCGTTTACGTTCCGTGGTTACCCGCAAGCTTCACGACTCGAAGATAAGGATCCACCGAAATAGAAACGTGGTCTCTGACGACGGGTATTCGTCGAATTGGATATTCCAGTTGCGGAACGGTCGTATTCGAGTTTACAGGGATACGGTGTTAAATTAAGTAGCCGTGCAGAGCGATCGAACGAACTTCGTAAACGTAGCGATTGTTCGACGCTTACGAAGTGAAACACGATGGTGGGTTCGAACGACGAAAATAATTAAATAATCGTTGAGTATCGTGTCGTACGTTGTCCAATAAATTTTCCAAAGATTTTTAGAGAATTCGTAACTAGAAGGATCTCGAGCAACGAAACTTCGACAACTCTTAACGGTGACTTTTTATAACGAAGTATATTCGATTCGAATTGCATTGAATTCGATTCAATTGCATTCGATTCGGTTCATTTTTATATACGATACGATTCTCAACGGTTAGATCCTATTTACTTGCACTCGTTATCTTAGTATTTTATTTATTCGCTAACAAGGTTTTGAAGAATATACTCCACGTCGTGTACTCGTCGCTCTTGTAGATATAACCAACAAATGTCGAAGTAGAAACCGTCTTTACTCGTTCACCTGTTTTTATTCGTGTGCTCTTCGTAGCTGTGTAATTCAATACTTTGTTTCGCCCAAGAACCTTATAGAATATTTAACTACAAGCGCACTGTTTTCCATTGAACTTTGTCAAAATTTCTTCGCACTTCTCGAGTCGACGATCCAGAAAACTGAAAACTGTTCACTTTCGCGACAAATTATCCGAATGTATTTAAACGTTGGTGACCGGTTGCATTTCTTCGAGTATGTTAACCCTTTGAACTCGAGAGGAGATCCTCGGTCGCCACCTAATTCGGTGTACTATTTTCGATCCGGGAAATCATCGTGGTTCGGAATTCGAATTGGAATTTAAATATCACGTTCTCGTAGAGTGTAAACGCGTGTCTACGCGAAGTATATAAAAATGTTCGATTCCGGATGAATTTTACCACTTAAAGTATTTTCTCGAGGCGTTGGTATCTGGTAGCAAAGAGGCCTCGAGTGCAAAGAGTTAAAACCGTAATCGTTACGTAGCGGTTTTGCGTTATCACTGGCAAGAATTGGTCTATTACGAGTCGCTGAAGTCAATCGGTTTATGGACAGTTTCTATGCACCGTGTCAACTTCATTGTGACACTTCTCCTTGGCGACACTCTGTTTGATTTCAAGATGGTATACCATTGGTAATTTCCTTCGCGTATCCGCGTATAGTCATCGTTTGATCGAACGAGCGAAACAAGCCCGTGTTCGTTAAGCTTTTCTTGTTTGTTCGACGAGCACCGCGTGTCACGAAAGTTTGGGAACGCCTTTCTCACACACGCCGTTTACGATATACGCGCTTACGAGAGATCGAAGTAGCATCGTTGTACACGCTGGTTTCGTAATATGGACACAACTTGAGGACTGAATTTAGCGCACAAAATTAATGAAAAAAGTTCGTACGAACATCTGTCCCATCTGACCCCGTTTTCAGGTAACCGTCTTATTTACGATCTAACAATATCCCCGTTCTATTGTTCGTTCAAGGCAACAGCTGCAATTCGGTACTAACGCGTGCGCAGAAATTATTTCTAACAATTTAACGAGGTCTTTCACTGTCCGCGAGAAGATCATCGAAAGCGTGTTATTGCGATTGTTTACGAAAATAGTTGCAAGAGTTTGCGGAGAAAGTCTGGTAGACGTTGAAACGGTTCAATGGATCGACGAATTTGCCAAAGTTGATCATTTTGCGACGAGAGTAATACACAAAGTGTCTCGAAATATGTGGACGACAACGAGACGATTGTACGTTGAAAAATAAATACAAGATATAGATTAAAATTTGAAACTCGGTTAGAACGTGCGTATCGGTTACCAAAATTCGATTTAACTTTAACGAACGAATCGTGTTGTTTGAAATTGAAAAATATTCGGATGGATCATCGAGAAATTTAATAGTAAACATTTATTCGTAAATGCGAGAATATTCTTAAAAAGGTTACGAATTTGGCTATAAACGTCCTTTTAATTTGTCCACAGCGTTTGATAATAAGTGATAATAATTTACAACTGTAAATAATATTCAACTTTGTGAAATTCAAACTCATAAATCGAGTGTTCGTTTCGATATTAGTGTTCGTTTTAAATTTAACGCAAAACAACGAATTGTTCGTTGATCTCGTGCGCTAAATTCACTCTTGGAATTATGATCGCAATTCTGAAACTCCCTGTACGGAAGAATCCTCGAAACCGATCGCGACGAACAAAGTATTATCGAAAGAAACCGACCGGTCGCGTAGAAAGAAAAAGTTAACGCGCATTTGTCGCACGATAAAATGCAGTCGCGCTATCGGCAGATAACAAACGAAGGACGAATTTACCTATGATTATTTAACAAATACGTCCAACGATCGGCCCGCGTCGGGGTACCACGTGTGACGTTCGTTAACGTCATTTTCGTTGTAAAAGTCAGCGCGGCCACGTGATAAACGTGGGCAGTCTTATCTGGCTCGGTTGCGCGGATAACTTGAAATTTGTTAACTTCTTGTCACGACTCCAACGTCGAGAACCTTAATCGAAAACGATTCCCCTAAACGCGGTGCATAAGTACGCGAGTTCGAAAAAAAAAAAAAAAAAAAAAATGCAGATTTGTAGTAAAGGAAAAAGTATAGAAATCATCGATTAAAAGTGTAACGAGGTCGAGAACGTTTCTCACAAAGGCAACGCGTCGAGTTACGAGTAATACGGGTATAATGTATCCACCTTCGAGGACGAAGAAATGGAAATTCGTTGTAAAGGGTATTGGAAAATTACGCGATCGATTGAAAGTACAACAAAGTCGAGAAATGCAAATAAATGTTCAAAAATGTGATAAGAAACGTTCCTCGGGACAACGCGTCGAGTCGTTGAAATTACGAGTAAATTCGAATACGTAAAAAAAAAAAAAAAAAATAAATATATATTTGGGAAAATCCGGCGGGTTCTAAACGCTGCGAGGAACGATTGCGTGTATCTCTCGATCGATAGATTAGCACGTGGACCAATTTATCGCGGGTTTGTATAGGCGTGACATTATTTTGATCGAAACGATACCGGCGAACTTTTTATCGCGCGACACCTGTAACAATTCTTGTTATCGCGCGCAATGAAAAGAGAATGGAAAATTCATAGGTTGCCGGGCGAGGAAGTCGACGCGCGATTGCAACCGCGTCGATTTCGCGCGATTCTTTCTTCGATCGGTGCACGATACATACGTATGCACGCGCGAAACAAACGCGACCGCGAAAAGAAAGTACAATAATCGCGATCGCGTCCCGAACGAATACGCCGTCCACGCGCGGAGTAAGAAAAAAAAAAGAAAAAAAAAAAAGAGTACTAATTATAGACGGCCCCAGTCGCACAGAACACTCGCGCGTTCCATACGGCTAATTAAATCGATCCTTGTACTTTAACCTTACGGTCGGTAGTTCTGGATCCTTGGTGATATGCAGTTTCACCTGGTTCGTTATTCACTTCTCACGTAACTCATTTTAAACACGTTTTACCAATTGATGGAAATATCTACGGTGGAACGACGATACCTTGCTGAAATTTCGCGAACGATTCGAGGCTCGATCCTTGAATGTGCAGCTCGTTTCGAAATTTGCAAATACAATCGAAGAAAATTATTTTACTCGTTCCGAATGGACATTGGCTTGGAGACAGATTTAAATTCATAGAAATATCGTATGGAAATGTAACGTTGGGTGAGAACACGTCGACGGTATTTAATATCTATACAAATGAAAAATAAATACGTTGCAATTTTGCGAAAGTGTGTGGATTTAACAGTTAATCGTCGAAGTTACGAAAGTTTCGTTCGTTGCGCGATTTCAACGATTTTTCGCGATGAGAATTGGGTAAAGGTAATCAGAGACCCTTGTTACCATTGAGATCGTAGGTCGATATTTCCGAACAGATGTTTTTCCATGGAAAGAAACACGTTCGAAGGAACGTTCGCCGAGCCAGCGGCGTAACAATTTTCACAATTACCGTATTTATCTTCTATTCTTTATTAGAAAGGCTTCGAGCTACGTGGAATTATTTAGCTTATTAAAACTGTAGATAAAGGTGAACAAAGGTCTGCGTTACTATTGACACCGCTGATTAAACCGTTCCTCGTCGACAAGTGCTGGCTAAATCGAGCCAAAGAAGCGCACGAGCGTCGGTTGTGTTAAAAATACGAGTTTCGAACAATTTCGTTATAGTAAAGCTAAATATATTCGCAAAGATGGAAGTGTAATCAAGGTCGCTGTACTTACGCAATAAGAGCTTACACAAGCACAACATTCGTCTTTCACTCGTCGTTAAAAAGGCCTTCGAACTTTGTAAACTCGTTTCCTTTAGCCACGTTGCTCCGATCCGAAATCATTTTTAATGTATTTCGAAACGCAACGTTTACAATGGGATTTGTCCATTGCTTTTCCAATTACTCTCTTGTTTCATCGTTGCGTCAGTTTCCGAAAATATTCCGTATTCTTGTATCGATAAATAAATGAAAATTATCTCGAGATGGAACCGAACTGAACAATCTTGTTAAAGATCGATCGAAATGTTCCAAGTTAGGGAAGTACGTTTCGTATCCAAAAAATCTTTCTCGTTTCCGAAAGATAGAGAGCTTTTAGACGGTTTCGTGTCGAGTAAAAATAAAAATTTCGGAGTCACAATCAAAGTCTTTGTCCACAAACCTGGTTACGCAATACGAGCCTCCGGAACCACAACACTCGTCTTCCATTTTGCGGTGGAATAGTCCTCGAGATACATAGACTTTCTTTAACTATGTTGTTTTGACACGAGTCTATTTGGCCCGATATCGTATTCATTTACTTACGAGCAAAAAATTTACGAAGAAACCTCTTCGACTGATTACAACCTCACGAGGTTACGACTCGACTCTTCCATTTGTGAATAAATGAAAATAGTCTTGAAACAAGAAACGATCGCATAGAACGGAGCAACAGTGTTGATAAGGTTTCGTTACCAGAGATCCATCGAGATTATTACAGTTTTAAGTAGCTACGAAATGAACAGTCATTTCTGCGTTGTTATCTTTTTGTTCCTGTTCCAAGAAAACAGTTACAAGATTAAGTCTGTCCACTGAAACTCTTATTCGATAGAGGTAAAATAAACGGGTAACTTTTATTTTTTCACTTTCATTCTGCTTTAAAAACGTTGGACAGTTTAAAAGAATAACTATTCCAAAATACGCGCGCCGAACATTTTTCAATCGAATAAAAATTAACCGTTGAGAACGAACTTTCGGAACAAAGTCAATTTGTGGATGAAAAAAAGGAAAAAAAAAATGAACCGAAAGGGAAGTGATTAAAAAATTACAAGTCCGCGAATAAATTCTATTAATAAAAGTTAACGGGGTCGTACGGTCCCTGTTACCAACCAGCTCGTCGACCGAAATATTTTTCCAAACAAAATAAATAACGAACGTCGTTTCTGAATGAAAGAGAGCCCCGGACTATTTCACGCTAGAGAGGAAAAAAATAAAAGTATCCGCGAACGTGCAAGCGTAATCAAGGTCTCCGTCCAGCGATCCAGTTGCGCAATAGAAACATCACGTAATTGTCGTGCTACGCCACGCCATTGCGAACCGTGGCAACGTAACGACGATCCGGGATTCTTAGATTTGGAATAACGATAGGTAAGCGGAGGATTCAACGTTATCTTTTCCGTTCTTTAATTCAAGAAGCTACGATGCAACGACGTGTCCCAGCTTTACGTAAGCAACCGCGATGCTCCGTTAAAAGGTGCGCGCAAAGTTCAGACGGTACGAGACGGAGTAAAAAGATATCTTCTGGTCTTCCTCGAATTGGCGAACTTCCTAACAACGTTGCACAAAAAAACATTGTAGAACAAGGATCCATTCCGATGTGTACAACCCTTTGTTGGGTAACACGATTGGGAAGACGTTGGAAATTTTTGAATTTGCCAGGGTGTTTTCCTGCAGAGGTACTTAGCAATCCTCGAGGTTCGATCCTTTTTTTTTATTATTTTCAATATTGATCGAATGAATAATCGAGAAATAATTTCTCTTCGTCGTTTTTGGAAAATAAAATAAAATTCCGAGAATAGAGGTTTAAACGATAGAGTGACCGTGTAAGGAAGTATAATATGTACTTATTTTGGAATGTGTAAGTACAGACTGGGTTTGGAGGATTTTCACGAATCAAACGTTGGGATTATATTTATTGCTTCGATACGGTAAGAAAAGTGTTTCGAAGTATATGCATATGTATGTAGAGTCGAGAGAACTGTACCGGAGATTTGTAGTAAAATAAGCGAGGTAAATATATTGAATAAAATAGCCGTAGAATACTTATCGAATTATAATTTATGTGAAATAAATCGTTCGTTAATTGAGGAAAGTCTCGCTCATTTATTGAGAAATAAATCTATACGCACGTTCGGTGCTGCACAGTTTATTAAACGTTATATCGATCGAGCGATAAATAAAAGTCGGTGTAAATTCTTGAAATATCTTCGAAAGAATACTAATATTTCGTGTCCCGTTAAAAACTGTGTTTAACTTAATTTATCTACTACTACCTTACCCTTAACAATGTTTCAGTTAAGTGTCTAACTTCTAACCGTGTAGAAATCTTACGTGTTAACTCAAGAAGTGTCTACGTTGCTACAGTTTGTTACACTAATGTCCAAACGCCTTTGTGCGTTGCAACTCAATTACAAAAGTTCATGTGACGTACCTTAACACACCGATCTCTAACTCCGTATTCCCATTAGACTTCATTGTGATGCAAACTAATTGAAACGCAAATTTCACGAGACAAAAGGCAAAAGTGGGAATGATACATAAATTTTCAGCTCGTATTAATAACAATAACACCTTGCACGGTGTTAATTAGATGGACGTATCTCCGATACGAAATTCTTTCCATTAAATTTGATCGTTGGACCGTAGCCTTGTTACTCGCGAGACCACGCCGGGAGAAACAATTTGCGTTATCGCGGAGACGATATTGAAATAATAATTACGCGTACGAAACGGAGCGAAACGACGCGACGTTGGAACGTTCAGTTTATTCGAAACGGAACGAGAAAATGTGAGCCCAACGATCGATCGAATTTGGTTGATCGAAGATCTCAAACGAAACATGTGTAACACCCCGAGGAAGGTGGATCTACGCACAGTGAACGTGTTCCCGATGCTTTCGACGCTCGTTGGAACGTAGGGGAGAAACTTAGGCGTGAATTGAAACGCGCAACATGTGGAATGCTGTAAACGCGAGTAAATTAACACCGAGGATATTTTCACTGAAAAAAAGAAGCGGGAAAAGATTGTTCCATTATTTGTTCCGAGGTGCTGACGACTGTTCCATCAACGTCGACCGGCTTAATGAGAAGTGGCGGGATGCATGATTTTTCAGTTGTGTTTTATACCGACGGACAACGCTAACGTGCCATTACGCGCGCGTAATCTTGGGGAGGATCGAACGGGTCTCACGGTTAGCAGCTAGATAGAAGAAAGAGTGGTGGGTAGCTAGATTTGAAACGTAAAATTTTGAATAAATTGAATCTAGCGAGATCGGTCGCGTACGTTGAAAAGCAAGAATTATCGTACACGATTTCGTCTTGCTAAAAATAGACAAAATTAACACATTATCCGTGCTGAACGAAACTCTTCGTATTTTTAGTTCAAGCGATCGTCCACGAGTCGCGGAGGAATATTTATGCTTGTGGAAGATTTTTTCTTATTTTTATTTTCGTTTACTTTTTTTTTTCTTATTTGTAATCGAAGAAACTTAAAATTAAAAGGAGAAGATACACAAGAGAAACTGAGTAGAAAATATCGCAAAAGCGGTTTAAAATTATCCATGACCATCGACGAATGCGCACAGAGATGAGCAATATACTGTATCTGGGGAAAAATTTCTGATACAGTATCTTCAGCGAAAGATAAAAACAATTTTTGATCCGTTAATTGATCCTCGATAACAGTGCCAATTATAGATATAAAGAAATGTTTTGTTTCAAACGATCGATCGTAAAGGTTACGAACGAATTGTTTTTACTCGACGAATAAAATTTAACGAATTCGTTGATCCTTGCTCGAACGTCAAATTATAATTAACGAGTCTTGGTGCTTATCGGTGAAAAATAAAATAACGTGACACCTTTTAACAAACATATAAAAAATAGTAATGATTTCAAATCTTCACCGATTCCCTTTCGTTCTTCCTCAAAGTCTAAAAAGTATCATCGTTGAACATACGTGTCCAAATCTGTAATATTCACGAGCAAAGAACGAGAACACCTTCCCACAAAAATACCAAAAATAATAAACATTATCAATCTTCGTCTTTCGCTGTTTCTCAAACTCCGAGAAAATAGCATCGTTAAAATGCACCGTTTCAAATCTCCGATATTCGCAACGGGAAAAACGAGAACAATTCGTTTCACGAAAATAGCAAAAATAACAAAGATTTGAAATCTTCAATTCCCCTTTCTCGTTCTTCCTGGACAATAACAACTTCACTAGCTTGTTACCAATAAAATTTTCATTACTTTATCGTTGAATATGAAATAGAGCATGGAAAATTACTCGCCCCTTATATATCCCGAATTCGTCTAAAACGATTATGCACCGAGCTAGTCCCCCTCGGGTTGCATTATACGAACGACGCGCTTAAAATCCTCGCCGCGCATAAGAAATTGCAATCGGCCGTTCGTTCGCTACGGTGAATTAATTGAATCGATCGAATACAACGCGGAGAAGAGCATTCCTCGCGGAAATTGGCCGCGATGGGACAGGCGTGGCGAAACGTTGCGATAATTATTTCGTATTTGGTACGGGCGTATCGGACGAGCGATCGTTAACGCGACGATGCACCGGAAAGTGCACGTGGGTTCCGAAGTCGACGAAAGCCCATCGCGGTAAGCGGCGTTCGATCAACGAGTGCATTAAAACTTTCGTTTTCGCGGGAACCGAGGATCCCGCGACTCCTCGCGGAAACATTCGTCCGGTTAGTCGCGAATCAAATCGTACGGCAGTCACGTTACAATTTCACGGTAGCGGAACAGAGAATGAAATTACCAGTGCACCACGAACCGCAATGCGGCCTCATCCGTGCCGGGCTCTCGTGTGCAGCGATTTTTAGCGGCGACGTCCTATAATGCGCGGCCTGAATTGTCCATAGCAAAAGGTAAAGATCGATCGGTCGACTATGTATAATTGATACAGGAGAAAGTATCGCGACGGTACCGCCTGTGCATATTTCGTTTTCACCTGTAATAGCGCGACTCTCCTACAACGCGACTAAAATTCGACCCGTGTCACGAACGACGGTTACGAAACTTGGACGAATTTTTGTGGGAAGTTCGAATAATTACGAAAGAAACGAACGAAAGGCCAATTGGTTCTATAACGTTTATACTAGATTCTTGGATAAGTTTTTGTCGTTCGATAAAACTTATCGAACAACGTATTTTAACCCTTTGGACTCGAGAGGAGATCCTCGGTCGTCACCTAATTCAGTGTACTGTTTTCGATCCAGGAAAACATCGTAGTTTGGAATTCAAATTGAAATATTTGCAAAGGGGGTTAAAGTATGTTTCGATGGATAATAAGAGGTGAGATACATTGTTAATCAATTTTATTGTATATACAATTACGCACGTAGATTTTCGACCACTTTGCGGTGGTTTTTAATTATAAGTTTAACGTAACGTGGAAAATTTTTTTTTTTTGCGGTGCGGATTTCTGTGTACTTCGTACGTTTACGGGAAAGATGCGGTACGATCTTCTTCGAGTTTTCCGCGTTGGGTTAAGTTTATACTCGAACAGGACCGTAAAATGATGCGGTCGAAACGTTGAGGATGCAATAAAATTTACTATTAATGTTGCCGTATCTCAAGCTTTTATTATCACGAAATATACGTTACTCGTATCTTTTCTTAAGGAAGAAAAAAATAATTACGCTTCTGATATACCTTTATTCAACGTATAACGACAATGTAATCAGTAGTTTATTTGTACTGAGAAATACGTAAAACAGGAATTTTGCAAAAATGTATAAAGTATTCGTACCTGACTTTTATCGATAGCTAGTTGCAAATTTGTTTCGCTAGCTTGTTGCTAATAAAATTTTTATTACTTTATCGTTGAATATTAAATAGAGCATGTGAAATTACTCGCCCTTTATCAATTTTATTCGTTTGCTTTGATTTTCATATTTTATGGGCAAAGTAATAGACCTTGAGAATAAAAATTTATTACAAATAGGACTTATAAGAAACAAAAATTGTTCACGTTGATAAATAAATTGTTTTTCTGCTTGCATGTCTTGCATATACTCCAACTGAAATATAACTAATGGTCTATTCGAGCAAGAGAAATAACTACAATTATCTGCTTTAACCTTGTATTTGTTGGTCTCGTCGGGGTCATTCGCGTAATTCTAAATATATACCTTAATTTTCTAAAAATGAGCTTCAAATTATGTAACTTAACGCGAAAACTCCACGAGGGATTAGTTTGAAAAATTAGAGAAATATTCGTGTGAGATACTTTATAAATATCTATAAGAGTACAATTAAAGTGATCTTTTCAAGATACGGATCAAATTTACGTTTCCTCTCCCAAATAAACAAAAACGAAATTTAATATTCTTTTTCGTATCTACGATGATTATTAAATAATTTTTCTACTTCTACCGAGTAATTTCAAACTCGTGACACGACGGTACATTTTCGACAGCAAAATTCAAAATGCGTTCCAAAATTACTCGTACGCTTTCTTTGAACGTAAAACAAACTGCCGTTTAATTTAAAACAAATAAACAAACTTCGTAAGTTCACGATCGTTCGAAAGATTTTACAATAAATTAGAGTCTCCGAAAGATCTCACGGGACGAGAGTAAGGACGTCGAGAAAATAATTCGCATAAAATTTGAGAGGCAGAAGGATAAGATTTTCCCAAAGTCTCCGTTAACGACTTTTACTAACTGGATTCTCGCGTTAAGAAGTTTTCAAAGTGAAACGGGAAGTTTCCCGTACATTACGAGCTTTTGTCGGTAAATATAATACTAGCCTCCCGGACGCGCTCGTAACGTTCCACGTGATCGCGAACAATCGTTCGCGGTATTAACCGGTAACCAGGTTAAAAAACATTATTTTCCGGCAACGAGGACGATCGTGGAACGATCGTCAATAACGGTGACAAATATTTCGTATGCACATTTATTAACGGTTACGCGATCCTACGATGTATCGCTATCTAAGCTGCTGAAAAAAAAGAAACTAAAAAAAAAATAAAAATTCACTCGCGCGCGATAATCGTTATCTATGAAACCTTTAGATATGTTCTAGAATTTTTGGCCTTGAAAACCATTATTCATTCTGCACACAACGGTGCACGAAATCGATAATATTAACGTCGAGAGCACCACCGTTTACGTTAAACGTCGAGAACATCCCGACGGTGATTAATGTTTAAAGCCCTTGGAAAGAGTTCGCCTATTTCATTACAGGAGTCCATCGATCGCGTTGAATTCTTTATTTTCTTCGTTTGAAATATTCAAAAGGCCAATTCCGCTCGTCAAAGGAGAAGAACCGTGCTCGCTACGAGTGTCTTACGAGCCCTAATAAAGAAATTGAAATATCCATCCCGGAGGTAATACACATTTCTTCTGTCGTGAAAATTGTCCTTCCTTATTCCTTCAATGCTTATCGAATCATGAATTAACTAACGAATCGACTCGTAGGTTTTTTCTTTTTTCTGCCTTTTGAAGTTTAGCTATCGTAATTTCATAGGAGACGGATCGATAACGAGTTATTATTACTCGTTATCGCGGAAAATTTACGTTTTAATTTTCAGAGAGGTATTATACCTAGCTGGCAATCGAATCGTGAAAAACTTTTGTTTCTTCGTACTGGAATTTCATTACGTTATTTCAACCAATTCCTAGCCATAGTTAATTACACATTGCAAAGCCATAATAACGAGTTACAACCCTCCCGTGAAGGTGCAAAATTTATCGTGCGCTTTGGTAACTCGAGGTAAAACTTAATCGCAAACTCTGCCCTTTGCGAAGAAGCCTGTCAAGAATATTGCAAACTTTTCATGGTAAATTTCAAAACAGTCGTCGAAGTTGAAATAGCTGTTCGGGATTACAAAGTAAAACAGCTGAAACTAATTATTACTGCATTCGATGGTCGAGATACCGACTGTAATCGATCTGTTGAATTAATGATCGCAATCGGTCGATGAATATTTTAAAACATATTAATACGATCGCGTCTAGGTGCTCTAAAAATGATCTGTTCGATAAGTACTGGATAATCTTGAAAATGTTCGAACAAAAGTGAACCTAAGAGATTGCGTTTCAAAAAGAGCCTATTTAAACTTCGCGAATATCCAACGTTGATATAAATACCATTAATTATTAATGCGTCTGTAATCGGTAATAAACATGAAATATATCTACATTAAAGACGTTTGGAAACGTATACGTAATCGGAAACACAATGTTTAATAATTCGGTGCTGCGAAACTTCGTTGATAATAATTTAAAATAAAGAATACAATATATCGAGAAATACGTTATATTTTATTACCCGATAACGATAATGTTGAATTCGTCGCTCGCAGAGCCGATCGAAATGGAATAACTATTACAAAACAGTTTTCAATTGGCACACTGGAAATACGTAGTCTCTTGTAATAATTATTATATCTTACGAAGTTTGCGAATTAACGCTTTGTTTAATGATGAAAAATAGTTACTCGCTATTATTGTTTGCTATTTTTCTTTTTCAACGCATCGACTGGACCACAGCTCGATATTCTTTTATAGTTTGCGTAGATATAAGGACAACGGATAAATCTGTATTAATCAAAAGTCATTTCCAATTATGAAACAGACTTGTGCAAAGAAAAGGAATGACTAAAATACAAAAACTCGGTAAAGTATCTATTTTTGCGTTATTTCGCAAACTTTATATAACATTTCTTTCTTCTTTTGGGTCCTAGATTAAGTTCTCATAATAGTTCTGTAGTATAGCGCTTTCGGTTGAAAATTACGATTGATGAAGATTCGCGATAACTATGGAATATCATATTTTTAACGTTTTTCAAACTTTTGAAACATATATATCGTTTAATTTTACAACTTGTCTAATTTTAAAACAATGTCACTCGACTCTCCTTAAACCGTAACACAGATTTTCTAAAGTAAGCTTCCACGAATAGAATGACATTTTTTTTTTTTTATAAAACAGGAGTGTCGATTTTTTATTTGTTGACAACTATCGCTGCCCCTAACGCCAATATTGCCGATCTGCACTTTCACAGCGTTACCTTGTACCATTTACTTTTCCATTCATAGGAAGAGTGCAGGACTTTTTTTGGCACGGTGACGTAGACCAAAGATCAAGAGCAACCGGTGAGACGTTCGTAACTGCATTGCAAGTCATGAAACGGCTGTTGCATCGATAACGTGCATTCAGATGCATTTTTTACCCGCGAAGTTGAGAAACCTGCTGTTCCTGAATTTACGAGTACACTTCAACGATATACATTATGAAAGCAAAAATGCTCTTTTTCATCCGCACTTAAACATTCATCGCGTTCGAAATGATCAGCCGTAAGATTTTATAGGAATAGATTGAATATGTGCATACAAAAAGAAAAGAATTGAGAAAAATTTCTGCTTAAAGTACAGGAATTAATATTCAAATCGGACGTTTCTGTATTTTTATGAGAAATTCGATCGTCACGTGGTAATTATTTATAAGGTACTCCGATGGAAATTCTACCAAGGATAGCCGAAGGTCTATTTTTGCGTTATATATTAATCCCTCTTGAGCAACGTGTACAATTCGAATCGTGTACTCGAGTGCGCGTTAAAAGTGCTTCGAGAACACTTCACGCAAACGCGAGATATAACTCTCGTTTTTCGTTTAGAACATTTGAGTGTTATTTTTTCTTTTTTTGTTTTATCGAACTTCAAAAGACTGTATATTTTCTTGAAAAAAAGAAGCTTCTTAGATACGTTTACTCGAAACGAATTCTCCGTTACTTGACTTATTGGGTTCAATTCTTTTGGATTGCATAAAAATTAGAAATTCTTAGAGGCAGTTTATTTTGCAAAAGAAAAAGACCAGCCCGCATGAAAAAAATGAAAGAAAGAGAAGGCTGTAATAAAATTTCGATTTCGAATTCGCGTCAACGTGTTTCGTAGAAAAACAGTACGAACAACGAACGCACGAATAGAAAATATTAAACGACGAGCCGAAGATGTTTCCAGTAAACTAATGCACACGCGCTGTAAAAACTACTTCCTTTTTAACGCGATGTATAATAATGGACAATGATATCTCGTTAAGTTTATAGTAGTTTATCGTATCGAAAAGCTCGGAAAAGAAACTAATTTCGTATGCTCTGATACGTGTCTCACCTATAAAGAAACCAAAGTTTTTTCAAAACCAATGACGCAAACAACTTGAAATCGATAATATTCGTCGTTGCGACATATTAAATTCAATATATAAAAAAAAAAAAACATGAAGTTACATCGTTTCTGTCTCCCAAATTTGTTTTACAATGGCAACGAGCGATCCGTTCGGTCTCGATGTAAATAATTCCCGTTTTATCGAGCCTGAGTGATAAACACTGCAATAAACAGCGATACCGGACCGATTTGGAAATATACGAAAAAGCTGAAAGTGCCCTCGATCCTGCCCGAGTACCATTCGTAAACTTTTATCGAGCCGGGCCGAACCGAACGCGTCGGTGTGAATTTCCATGGCATCCTGTTCATTGTTTAAGGTTTTAAGAATTCCGTGAAATGGAAGCAGAGTTTCGTTAAGGTCTTTCACACATGCCAGTGTGTATTTTCGGCGCTATTATTTGCCCAGGAATTACGAAAGACGAAGGGACACTCGCCACGGGACGAGAGGAGACCGCTTTCCGGTATCTCGAAGGCTCGCTCGCTCGCTCGCTCGCTCGCGCGAGCAACTCGTCAGAGTTTCAGGTTGTCCCGGTCTTCTTTTCAGACATCTATGCAACGACTGCGCGATATGTGAGATTTTTTCGTTCACTTCACGTGACGTGAAACACAATGCCACCTGTCGAATAAGTAATACGCTCTCGGAAAGTTACGCAACTTTTTTTTTCTTTTTTTTTTTTCCTCGATTTGACGGGATGCGTCACCGTCGCGCGCGCGCGCTGTCGCATTTGTCAAAATCGCGCGAAACGAAACAATGCGTTTCGATGGAAAATACCGGAACTCGTTCGTCGAATTTCCTAAATTTCAGGCAAATTTTTTACGACGCAATTTCACTCGTACTTCGAAATTTCAGTCAAATTTTTTACGACGCAATTTAAGTTGCACTTCGAAATTTCAGTTAAATTTGTTACGACGCAATTTAAGTCGTACTTTGAAATTTAAGTTAAATGTATTACGAGTCAAACTTGACACAATGCGCTGCAGCTGTACCTCGAAACTTGAATTAAATTTGTTGCAAGGCAAATTGAATTGTATTTTGAAATTTGAATTAAATGTTGACATGCCCAATTTAAACTGCATTTTCCTAGCGTGCATCTTGAATTCGTGAGCAATTCTCAGGAAGCTGTTTAATTCGCGTCGATTGCGACAACGATTTCGAAATCGTATCGATTCGAAATTACGCGCGAGATGAATCATCGTAGATCGCAAAAGAAAAAAACGTTTCTCGTTGTACTCGAGACGAAAGATATTCGTTTTCGATCGAATCGTGGAACAAACGGATGGTACGTTACGCGGAGCATCGAAATCCTCAATATTTCAGAAGCGTGACCCAATTTCAGCCACCTTGGCGAACCGTAGGCTCAGTTTTATCGGTGCAGGTGTGATTTTGACTCTTGAATTTCACGAACCAGAGATGAGGACGCTTTCGTTCGGGACACACGATCGCGAATAGGAGTTAGGGAACGGTCGGCGATTAGTCAGCAAAGCGACAAGTGTGTTTGCGACGGGACTCGTCATTCCTATCGTCACATTCTTCGTGTTCTTCGTTTTCTACCACTTCCGGGCTTTCCGAGTACTCGGCCAGTGTCTTCTCGTTCCGTTCTCGCGATACCGTAGGATATTACCAACAAGTACAGAAAAGGTACACCGTGTCTCGTGTCAGATCCTCAAAAGTTAACATTCAGCAAGTTCGCTCCTGAAGATAAGGGAGATAGAAGAACTCACGAGCGCGAGATCCAACGCTGCTTCAAACGGCCCTGCTAATGCTTGAATTTAATTTCAAGCCATTGAATCCGCGACACTCTTCATTCGTGCATTGATGGCTTTTACGGGTATATTTTCTACAATAATACCGATGGAAAAGAGTAAATACATTAACCCTTGGAGCTGACCCCGCACGTTTCCGCATTATTCGCCGCTTAGTTTATTTACTAACCGGTCCTCGATTTTATTGCAATTATCTTGGCAGTGGTTATGTAAATCTTACTGTTATATTAAAATCAACAGGGAAGACAAGAAATGTATTATTTGCAATTAATATTTTTCGATAATTTACCGACGATGTAAACAGATAATATACAAATATTTTATGCAAATAACGTTGTTTTTATCCCGCAGGAATGATAAATTTATGTGTATGCAACGTTGAGAAAATTTCAGTTCAAGAGGTGCCCGAAGTGACTTTGGAAGTCAAAAGTCTAGGGGTTAATGCAGTTGCACGTGCATAAATAGATTTATTGACAAGGTAGAGATATCGTTGAAGCTTTCAAACATCAATTTCTGACTGTCGATTGTTGGTTCGTGCAAACGATCGATGGTTTAATTACGTAAAGTAACTTTATTATTTTTAAATTACTCGAGTCTACATTTGTAAGTTCAAGTTTCCTTAGACACGTTTCAAAACAATTTCTCGCGTCAATTGAAACGTATAGACGTATTCGATTAACGCTAAGATACTTCAACAGTTCTCCCAGACGTTTCTTTTACTTCGTTAAATGTCGAGAACATTATACCAAAATAAAACAAACAAACTACTTGTGTCGTATTCTCGCGATTAAACCGTCTTTCCGGTGCCAACAAGAAAACTTTTACGAGGATAGAAAAGTATACTTTGTCGATTAAAAAATATATTCTACATTTACGGTACGTTAATCACCGATGGTAAAAAAAATATTTCTCGATGCAACCAAAGAAATACGTGCTTCGGTAACAAACAACGTGTAAAAATGCAATATTTGATGCTGAGTAATGGGAGAAACGTTTTCCTTCGCGTCATATATTATACAATGAATAAGCAAACCGGAAAAGCACCAGGTTTCATTTTGTATTCCTTCTTACACACTACGTACATCGGATCAAATTTTCCAATTCCTTGCTTCCCCCCTCCCCCCTCCCGTGTCTAATTTTTCAATAAATTATTTGTAATTCTCCGCTCATAGAGCTATTTGCTTCGTAGCCGTAATGATAATAATAACTATCGTTAAGGCAATGCAGCACGTATAATATAATGCTAAATACAGTACTGTTTATCAAACTGTCGCTACTTGGTCCCAATCCAGCGACAATCTGAGGAGTTTACGATAATAACATCCACAGAAAAGTAATTCGAACACTGATTTACTAATTACTTCGAACGATTACTTACGAGTAATATTTAAAAATTTCTTTTTTTCTTTTTCTACGTGGTTTTTATTCTTCGCATAATTTCATTCTATTCTATTAAACTTACGTATCATTGAAGCGAAGTTAATGTTCTCGTAGCGATTCTACTTATCATACTCTACTTAACTACTATCATACTCAAATAGTGCTCGAAACCTAATAAAAAAACAAAGTTTAATAAGCTCATAAAATGCGGCAATATTATAAAAAAAAAACTGGTTCTTTTAACTGGTAAAGTAATATGTCCGTACTTGTGAATATCGTTCTTCCTTGATGGGTAAAGATCGATTTATATTATCCGTTTAGGCACGTTCCACATCCGATGAATGCAGCTGATAAGAAGAAAGGTGTTCGTACACGTTGCTTACCATTTTTCGTTTCATCGGCAGTGTTCGTCGGACACGGAACGTGCTCGAACGAATAACATAAATCGAGATTAATACGCGTAAGTTACTCTTTAGTGGCGATTACTGTCGCGAAATTCAATAATCCGGCGCATTGAAATTCGTCCACCCTGTACATGCGTGAACGGTGGCCACCGTCGAGTTACGTCATTGGCATCGCGCGACATTATTACGCTCGTACCGGTACGGGTACAATATGCCTGTCAAGGTGTTAGAGCAATCCGTGTCAACTCGAGGCACCGTGTATATGTGTGTCTCTGTTTGTGTTTGTGTATGTGTGTACACGCGCACGAGAACCCGCGAGTGCTAAGTTCGTTTCATAACGTTGCAAAACATGATAATTCGCGAAATAGCTGCATCGTTGTGTCCTCGGAAATTAGTCCCGCGGGAATCGCCGAGAATTCTCACTTTCATACGGGACTTGAAACAATTTTGTCGCGGTTACCAGAACAAAGAAACATCGCGCGGTTCTCCTCCACGGGCTCCTTTCGTTCCGCGCGAATCGAAACGGTGTCCACCATTTTCCGCGGATCTCGTTTTTTCACAATCTTGGAACCGACGTCCGATCTTCCAAACGTTGGAAGATCGATACTTCAACGATTTCGTGTGTCGATTCGTTTTAAATCTACAACGAGATCGTCGTTAGAATTTATTTGATCGTTCGATAACCACATTTCGGTATTCGAAATTGGTGTTTCTTATTGCTGCAGCAATCGATCGTCAATGACAGGTGGTACGGTATGCCGAAACGTTCGAAACGCGGGCAAAATATTTGAAAGTAGCAATTTTCGGAGTCAACTGTGTTGCTTGAACGAACTGAACACTAACCATCGTTATTCAATAGCTCAAAGTACACGGAACAATAAATATTGGTGAGAAAAAGTGACTTGCTAAACTTCGATTTTATTAAAATTTGTACAGGTTTAAATGGTTACGATGTACAATGACAATTTTCTGCAAGATAATAAGTTCTTGCTAGATAACTGATATTGTGTTTAATATTTAACAAAGTTTAACAAAGTTCTGCAAGATAACTGATATTGTGTTTAATATTTATACTTTCAAACGATTCTTCTTTATCTAATATGATTCTTTGATGATTAAATAATGAAATAATACTCGTAACATTAATTTTATGGGCCTTTGTATATGTGTGATTGTTATAATAGTAATAATAATAATATACATAAATGAATATATTATTTCTCTCGTTTGCTAATATACATGTATGTATGCTCCAATAATATCAATACCTCTGTTACAACTAAATTACGTACTTTGTTATTTTATAAACGGAAACTCATGAACAGTTAATTAAAATATCAATCTGACATTTTCGTAATGACCGTTGTATGCACCATTTTCCGAACAGTTTTTAACATTTTTGTTTCACTGTTATTAATTTCAGCCGGGTTTCGTATATTTTAGCACACTGTGCGACGTATCCAGATTTTATAATTTGATATTTCGTTAACGTTTAGCACAGATTTCGTTATGAAATTTAAAACGTCGCAAATTTTCCGAACGTTGTTAAAATTGTTTTTTTTTTTTTCTCCGCGCTCTCTTTTGTTGATTTTGACAAGCGTTTTAAAATTTAGGCCAGCCAGGAACGATGATTGTTATACGTTTAACATTTCCATTAACGTTGCGAACTTTGTAGAAATCCCGTTACAATTAATTCAATATTTTCTTTTCACGATGAAAATTGATAACCCGGAAATATTTTTATACACAATCGTAGTGAATCTAACAGCGATAAAACGACGATATCGAGGCGCCAAAAGTTATGTCACGAGGAATCGATCTTCGAAACGTGGACATTCAATACCGAGCAATTAACAAGTTCATTTGTCTCTTAATTTTCTACGTACAATTGATTTTAAATCTGCAACAGTACGTAACCGTTCGTATAATTTACGTAATCGTACTGCACTCCATTTTGATATTCGAAATTGATATTTTTCCATTGCCATCGTACACTGCTGCGCGTTCCGTGCACGCACCAACTGAATATTAATTAAATAGCTCGATACAGCGCTATCGATTTATTAAAACGGTGTAATTCCGTCGATGTAAATACGCATTGCTATCCATTGTCCCGATTTTATACGATCCTTCGGTGTTGTCGTTAATTTTCAAAAATGATACCAGCTTATCGAAAGGGTATCTTTACTACTTCGTTATACGGCGCAAAATTAACCCACCTTTATTACCGTGGACGCGATACAATTTTATAATATTTTAAACGAATATTACGTAAACGTGCTGTTCGTTGAACAAAACGATCGTTATCGATTTAAATACAAAAACGAGAGCGACTCATCTACCGTTTCGATGCAATTATTCTTCTTTCCAATTATTATATACTTTACGTTTCGAGGCAGTTATTCTTATTTCAAATTATTATATCCTGTACGTTTCGAGGCAGTTATTCTTATTTCAAATGATCACGTACTTTACGTTTCGAGGCAGTTATTTTTCTTTCGGGTTATTATATAATTTAACTTTTGAGGCAGTTACTCTTCTCTCGAATTATTATATTCTACCTTTCACGGTTGGTGTTCCGTACCGATCCGTTTGCCTCCTTTCCTCCTATATGCACACGAACAGTGCAAAAAGGTTCGCTTTGGTAGGAAAGTGGCAACCCGCATTGCACGCGTATAAATTCTTTTCATTTCGCAATGTGTTTTACGCTTATCCTTTCAATTTCAACGATTTCACGGTCTCGTATTAATACTTGAACCGTGTAGTCGTCTTCAAAATAGACAAAACACTCTCCTTGAGCCCACACCGTAAAGCGTATTTTTACATAAATTTATATTCAGGCTAAGGATAATATCTGCAATTTTCACAGAGTTACTACTCCTCGGCTTGAATAATGCATCGAATACTCAAACTTTCTATTCTCTTTCGTCATATTCTCGCGATGTAAAAGAAAATTTTTCACGATCCCGGAATAGTAAATATCAGCGAGTATTCGTGAAATTAGAGTTGCCCGGTCCATTGGTAAAAACTTTGTTATTAACCTCCTCTTGCTTGCCCTCTTATTGCGCTTTGTGCCGTAATCTTTCCAATGATTCAACTCTTCGCAGTTTAGTGAAATTTGCGCAGAGTCGCGCACTTGTTACAGAAACGGTAAAACTTTCCAACGAAGGTGGTTGTAAACGAGCAAACGCTTCACGGTTTCGAATCTGGTCTCTAAATTGAACGTTCTCCGATTCAATTTGTGCGACAATTCTCCGATTGCTTCGATTCGTGCGAACGCGTTACACGCGTGGAGAACAAAAGTTCCAGCGCGTCCGTTTTTCCCGTTGATTCGCCAAACGTAATGTTGGATACCGGTTCTTTAATTACGAACCGTGATTAGTAAAGATAACTGGATTGTTTCAAATTTCTTCTCGACGAATTACACACGGTGAAGTATTTTCGTATCACGAACGTTTACCGGTGAATCATCGAGACTCGATCGTGGCGTTTCGACGCTTCGATAATTTTCAATAGACGACTGTGCTCGGAAAATGTCGAAGGTCGGGAATTTTAAAAATTCGTTACGAAACGGACAGCGGAATCTATCATCGATATACGAAGCGAATCGCGATCGAAGCGTTGCGTTAAAATGAGAGCGATTTTTAGAGAACAATTGAATCGATCGAGTAGAGAACAGGGCATTAGAATCGAGAACTGTGCGAAAAAGAAATTCCAGCATAGAACTGCACGTTAAAATCAAGAATTGTGCAAAACAAAATTTCTCTACGTATACTCGTATTTCGTGTAATCTCTTCGGTGTAACAGGTGCAAAAAATTGTTTTCTTTTTTTTTTTTCCAAATTCCTCAAAATGTGGTTTTCAGACTCGTTCGTCGATTGTATCGCGAATTTCGAAACGGTGCTCAAAAACGAAAGGTAGACACCGTTGAACAGCATACTTTGTGACTCGTTTTACGCGATTCACGTTAGTTGTTAAGTAGCTACACCCTGTACCAGATCGTAGGGATCTCTTTCTTCGTCGACACTCGATGTTTCGAGCAGCCAGTGTAGCTTCTTGGAGCCCGTTGGAAACAGAAAGAGGTTTTTACGGTAAATTTACGCGAGGACGCGCGCACCGCCAGATAGAAATATCCGAGGTGCACTCGAGACTGCAGCTAATATTTGCAGTGTGAACAATGCACCGAGTGCCTGAATGCTCGAACGTTCGTTATTCCTGATACCTGGAGTGACGTATCTAGGTGGAGGGAACGGAGAACCTTTGGTTGCCCGCTTCTTATCGTGACCTCCTTCGTTGCTCGTCCGGCCGTTCGTTGGCGATTCCCTTTCTTTCCTTTTTTTTTTTTTTCCATTCGATATAATTGCCAAGTACGAAGTGTCGCACCGTTTAAAGCGCGTGCTCGAACCTTGAATTCCGAACGAAATCCAAAAATTGTTCGCGTTTCGTCGCCGAGAAATCGTTTCAACCCTTTGGTGCTCTCGTAAAGTTCTCGTCTCGATTCGTCGAGCTGCATCGAATGCTCCGTTCAAAATTAACACGAAATAAACGATTTCGACGAAGAACATTCTCCTCGTCGAAAATGATCGATTTCAGCAGCTCAACGTGCAAAATTACAATTTAATACGCTTTCGATGTATCTCTCTCCAATATCATCGTTCGAACAAGACCGATACACGTTAATTTTTCCATAACTCGATTAATTTGTCGATCGAATCGTGTATAAAAAAAAAAAAAAAACGTACTGCACAAACGTCCGCTAACTTGATTTCTAAAGATCAATTTTATGCTTTGTTAGTTCTGTATGAATGGGATGAAATGTAACTGACAGCGCTGGTAATTAAAGAGTAATCTCCTTGTATTCCAGATTGTATAAGTAAATTCTCCTTGACACAATTAGGTCGTGTCAATTATCGACGAACATTTAATAATATATTTCAAAAGGTGGAAAATTCGCCCGCACTTGTAACTTTTTTTTCCCTTTTTTTTTTCAATTGATCAATCGTTTCCACACATCCACGCATTTAATCAAATTAATCTAACCAACATTCGTCCGACTCCGATCCTACGCGAGAGATAATTGCCCTTCGACATTAATCAATGAACGCAATTCCTAGGCCCGACCTGCCTTTTACTCCAATCACGCTACGCAACGGATAATCGTTAATGGATTGCATGATTTAATTTTCAATTAATTCCATGCACAACTACTAGAGTTTCGGAAATGCTGCGGCTCTCCTTTTATCGAAGCGGATCGTGTATCGATGTACGCGAAGCTCGACTCGTTAAAAATCGAAGAATTTCGACGAAGGGACCGCGAAATTCGCACGATCGAAAGATATCGAAACGAACGATTCGCGAAATTGGAACATTGAAATTTACAAAACCGAAAAATTTCCGATAAATGTGAAATGGAACTCCTGAAATCGGGAGATTTCTATAACTGAAACGTGTAACCGGCAAAGTCGGAAGATTTCTATCCAAAGAAACCTTGAACTTGCGAAATGATTGCACTTGCCTTCGATGAATGCAACGTTGAACGCGCGAAATCGAAAGATTCCGATATAAATGACTCGTGAAATCATACGGCACCGTAAATTAAAACCATTATGCGGGAAATAAAACAAGGTTACGAGGGTTACGCACATTAAAACCGAACGACGCTGAAACGGCCATTTTAGAAAGGTAGACGCGCTGAGGACGGCCATTCGAGGAATCGAACTATGATCCCTGACAGCTTGTAATTTTTATTTGTCAACCAGGTGAGGAATAGTCCGTGACGTAAGAGTGTCGGTGTAAATCGGAGGCAACCGTACTCGCGCGGTTTTCACGCGAAATTTCTAACGTTTGTACACGAGGGAAAGGTAGAAAGTCGAGAGATCTAAAACTGAAATCAAAATTTTCATTTCATTCGCGAGGAACACGAGACAGGAGGACTAGATTCTAGAAACTTTTGCGAACAGATACAGTACCGAACGTTGAAAGAAATCCTCGACCACTTTTGAAGAAACAAATTAACCAACGTCTGAAACAAATGTTTCGTAAAACGTATGGAAAAATTTTCGAAATATTATAATTCACCGTTCGGTGTAACCCGGTCGTTGCACTTTGAAAAAAATAATTTACTCGCAATCGCAAACACAAAATTGACTACAAAAACCATTGGCGTGGCGAAACTGGTTTCGAAAAATTTATAACGTACGCCCTTGAAGAATGCATTACCCCTGTGCATCGTTTGTACATTTGAGACTCGTTATCTGTCCGTCGCGATGTCCGTGTACCTTGTATCCGTGATGCGTTCGCACTGTCGTCGAATAGAATCACTGCGTAAGAAGTTCCTTGTTGGAAAATTCAACGAGGTATCGTACGAAATGCGTTACGCATCAATTTCGAACATAATCGTACATCGTTATCGATGAAACCTCGCTCAAAACGTGCCTATCACTTCTATTTTCCCCTATGTAAATCGATAGCGGTTCTGAAACCATAAACTTACGCAAACCGAGTGTGTTTCGTTCCCCTTCGCGTGTCTGCCGTTAATTGGAAAATACTTTTATTCGCGATATAATAATTACGCGAAGTACGCAACACTTCGTTTAAACGTTCCTGGATCCCCCCTGTGATCGTGCATTTGCACGTTACTTGCGCGTAATATAGAAAGTAATTTCACGTTACTTCGCCGTCCGTTACGGATATAATAAGTCTCTGATACGCGTTTACCGTGCATACGTCGGAGAAAAATTCCCATAAGCGTCGTTTCGTGAGCAGACCGGGTTCGATTGTCGCGTTGGTAACATCGAAATGAATTTTCTGCGCAGACGAACGAGCCAGCACGACCGGAGTTCCGTTCGATTGAAACAAAGCACGTGTACGATGTACAGACGGTGTAATAGAAGTTTTATTACAGTCTGTGTTGACATAGCTCGCGTTAGAATATCGAGTAGCATCTGCGTGCTCTTGACGTCAGTTCAATCGCCTCGGGACACCGTGTCGCGCGACTTAAGGACGTGGAAATTAAAATAACGCATGAGAATCCAATCGTTCGGGATTAACTTTCGTCTACTCACCACCTGGAGCTTTACGTTTCGTTCTTATTTCCATAATATCGTTCTCGAATGAAATCGACACGATGAATACTGGTTGGTCGGTGTACAACAACGCTTTGTCCCAATTAAGTTGACGACCCGTTGCAACGTAACCGCAAACTTTTACGGTTATTTTCACAGCGGGTTCGTCCTTCGAGGTGTGTCCCAAATAAACAACCAGAATTCACCGTTGTTGCACCTTTCCTATCGGTATCCAGGTTAAAGGAATACCATCGATAAGAGCGCGATATTAAAATATTCTCATAGAGTCCTTGCTCGTCGAGATTAGGATAAACCGTTTACCCTGGCGTTGATACGAGCTTCCTTTCCCACAGTTGCTATCGGTATTACTCGCTACGTACAGTTCCAGCACGTCACCTCGATAACGTGCCACGTAATCGTGTTCTCGTTCCAAGTGGATCTTCAGGAAACAACCAGAAACGATGCATCTTTTCATGAATATTTATTCTACCCTGTATTGATATTCGATTAAACGGTGCACGACGAACGAAGACAGAAATACCAACCGGTCGAGAAATTTCATTGGGGAGCTACGCAACTTACGCTACGATCGTTCGTAGATATATCTTCGATTCGCACACCTTGTCCGTTATCGAACAGACGATTGTAAATAATAGTCGTTTCGGATACTCGTGGGAAAAATAACATTTCCACGGAATGTATATTTCCAGCTCTTGAGAAATCGGAGAAAGAATACTTCGGTAATAGATAGAACATTTTAGTCTACCTCGTTTCGTTGAAAAGTCAATTCCATTCCCCGGTCACGCAGTGTTGAACATTTTATTTGCACGCTACCGGAGATAAATAAAATCAGACTCGGAACTATTCTTTCTTCAGCAAGAATTTTATAATACGTTACGGGTTTACACGATATCGGCCAATCCGTGGATTTACCTGCCGGTTTCGTAAATTGTTTCTTTCGAACGAACTGTTTCAAGAATACCAATACGAAATTCGATAACTCCACGACAGTTGTAGCGATAGTTACGTTACCGCATTTGCGAGTATTTAATATAATTTTCTCGTCGAGTGTTGATTAAATATTTAAGTATCTTTCTTTTATGGATTCCTCGAATATTTATTGGGTTGTTCGGAAAGTCATTTTGATTTTTTTTGTGAAAATGAAACACGATTTTTTTTTAGAGTGTACAAACATTTTATTAAGTTATATATTCTCCATTTTGGAAAACGAAATGACTTTCCGAACAACCTGATAATAAGAACGAAGCTTTTATTTGTATTTTGTACGGCTACTAGATATTATTTTCGAGGAGTTACGTTACTGCACAATTATCGCGTACGAACAATTATTATATTTGCGTACGATTATATATGTACATACTTTGTAGCACTTTTACTTTTCTCACGATTGTACGACCGACTATTTTGTACCATTAGTTTTTTAGCACTGTTAGCGATGAAAAATTTAACACCGGCACGACTTCCAACCGGGGTGCATTGTTACAACCGTCTTGGCAACTAAGCAGAACACACTGTTGACTAAACACAAATGCTTGGATCAGAATGACACTCGTGCCTGCTACGATTACGCTCGGTCCTCGTAATATAACTGTTTCTTCTCTTTGTGCCTTTACTTATCGTATAACTTCACTTCTTACATCGATTCGATATTGTCTCTAATATTTTCTTATCAGTCGTTTAAAATTTCGTGCGCTTATATTTAATTTAATCGTTTCGTCTACATTTCTTTTCCACGTGGAAGAAAAAAAAAAATCATCGGCTGCCAATAATTGACATTTAAGTATTTAGAATACGGCGAGTAATAACGAGCGAGTATTAATACCACCTAACATTGAGCAACCATGAAACGATTATTTGTAGAATTAGTTAGGATACACGTGTCCTTGCTACACGTGATTCACTCCGAGTGTGGTGATCAATATAGTATCCATGTAATGGTACTCGAACGACTCGTCACCATGTTTGAAGTTTTGACGTCATTTATCTTCGTGAGATTATAATTAGTACTTAAAGACCTCCAAGTATATCCACAATCCATATAAAACGAGGTTCTATTCAGCACATTGGACATCTGTGTTTATAATTCTTCTATGCGTGGTCTAATCTTATTCCTATATTTATTTAGAGTTCTGATACCCGATAGAAATATAAATGCTTATTACGATGAATCGGGACCCCGGGTATGATTTCACAAGAAAAACAATTCGTTGGAATACTTGTACGCTCGATCGAAACTCGAGCTAGTAACATTAACTCCAATCCGAACGCTCGATTCGTTATCTTAGAGTGTTTAGGGCGTAGAGAATTGTTTTAATTCGAGACTGAATCGGTTTTCGGATAATTATATCGACTCGTTACGGTCGAATTTAATTTCCAAGCCGAGGAGAATCGAATTAATTCGAGCAAATATGCCTACGTGACGGTTACACGTGTTTTTTATTTAATATCGTAATGCTTTCACGAAATTGTTAAAAACGTCTACATTGCGACGAGGGATTTTAAATAGATATTTTCACGACAAAATATAGTATTATATTGCACACAGGATCGTGAACAGTTCACATTGGTGTATCATAGTTGCTAGTCCTCCAAATATATTAATGGAAACGATCTATACTTTTCAGTTATTTTAAATACTATTTTCTTATTATTTATTCGGTACCCTACTAAAATTTTGTACTATATATCCTGACACGAACGTGTTAGCTTCTTGCAATGCTTTTAAACTGAACTGCAAAATGCTGAAACGAGAACACGATTGTAACCAGGGCACATAATCGACATCCGTCGTGTGATGTAATCGTTTGTTTCTTATCACTGTGTCCAACATTATTTTGTCGCATCTTTGCCATATTATAATAACAAAAGCTTCCAGCCTATAAGTTGAAATAATCTATATGTTTTATTCTACACGTTCCTTTTTTTTTACTTTTTTTTTTTTTTTTATCGAAAACTAGAAACAGATACGATACTTTTATCTGCAACCAGTTATTGATTATCAGTCAAGGTTTATTTCAATATTTAAATACCGTGGAACTTGGAAACATATTAAGCTGGTTAATTAAAATCTCGTTTTCCAATCCCGAAATCGAAAATTTCGAAAAACAGCTTTACGACTTTGAAATTTATCTCGATAAATCTCGATCGATGCAAATTGCCAATATTCGAAGGATACCTTTTAACGACACAAACAATTGTGTAACATCGCAACGAATTACATTAGAAATCTGATCTTAACATTGCATTTATCGAGTTCACCGAAATTATATCGCGATAACGTGTTCATTTACGTGCTTTGATTATCAGCGTTTCATTATCAAGAATTATCAACGCGCCTTGGAAGATGACGTAATTTCAAGAAACTCAGTTTCGCAGCTTGCACTTTGAATTTGTAAATTGGAAGAATTCTACGTAAATGTTACAAATTATTAACATTTTTACGCGTGTGTAATTTAATCGTACGTTAATCGATCTGAATGTCTACTTGCAGTGAATATAAAAACGCATTCGAAATCGAAACGTTTCAACGATTTTAAATTGCAAGCTTTTACGATAAAATCGAAGAAAACAAAGACTGAATATTTCCCGTTTATCTAAATCCAAACGACTGCAGTTTATGCGTTATCTTGCTCTTTTTCCATAAACACGAGAGATTTGCCGAGCGATATACAATTGTACATTACACTTAGAGAAGCACATAATCAAACATTCCATTTTCTTATGCCGGATAAGCGATAGGTTTATCTACTTTAAAACTTGAAAAAGGTGCGGCATCAGCAACATACGTAGGGATTACTGATAATTCACTTGCAACACTTATCCTATCCCAGATAAACGAATTTATTTTCCACATAGTTTCGTTTCTAAGAATATAATATCCTTATACGATCAAGATTTAGAAAAACGAGGGAAATAAATGCCCGCCGATATGCTTCGTATCGATATGTACATATTTGTGCATCAACAACTGTACGTACTGCACTTATTACTATCGATAAAAGTAATTTTATGACAAACGTATTGCATTTTCGTCGATAAAAATAAAAAAAAGTTGCTTTCTTCGAAAAAAAAAAAAAAAGAAATAATTGGAACTCGATTCTCGGTCATCTTCCGACTCACTGTCAGTCTAATTAAATTGGTTCTTGACTATTTTTGTCTCGTAGCTGTATCTTTCTCGTTAACATTGTCGCTATAAACACACGCATCTATAAATCTACATCACCATGACTATACATTCTCGAACTGCATCCAAACACTGTCACGACTGATAGTATCCGTTTTTTCCCCCTTTGTAATATATAGAGTATAAAGTAAACAGATATCAGTTACCTTAATACAACGATGAAAAACAACGAAGTACTGTTATCGTTATTGCGTCCAATGTGTACACAGTTTGCTAGAATCGAAAAATTATTACTACCTTCTGCAATGATGAAACAAGAAACGTGGTTTCAAGTGTCGCGTAGATCAGCATTTTTCTTGTAGCTCTTGTCGCGCATTTTTACAACGGATCTGCAAACGGACCCTTTCTTCATTCGCATTAAAACTTTGTGGTCGTCGCGAACAAATTTCAACGCAAATTAAATCCAAGTGTCTGAAAAATTCTATTTCATTTCGCTACGTTACCCGCTAAAATTAAGTAATTTCTTTTCTTTATTTACGATTCCTCGTTAACCGACATTCTACATTCTCGGTGCTTTATTTATGCCTTCGAAAAAAAGAATTTCTCGTGTCGCAATTCCTTATCCCACGTTAGCTCTAGTCTATTCCAGTCGATTGTTTATTTATCGTTCTGTGTGCTTGGCGCATTATTTATTCTCTCTAGGAAAAATAGATTTCTTTGGTCGCAGTTTCTTGCCACGTACCAGTTACGATCTGTCCTAGTCGATTAATTTCGAGTGCAAACCGCTTAATGCAAATACACCGCAGAACTCGAACAATAGTCACGAGTCAATCAAATCACAATCTTGATCACCGATACTCTTTCTGTGTACCTTGTAATTTCACGTGTAAAGCGTAGCAAGTGTCGCGAGATCGTATCAGAATAACACATTCATTTCCTTCACTTTCATTTCTGAAATGATACACGTGAACGTTTCTAATAAATTACACACAATGTCTTTTCGCGACGATAAGGTTTTTTAATTTACGGCGCTTGATATTATACGAATGTTTGCATATAATGAAATAAACCATCTTGATGTCCTTTATTAATATCTGAAAATAAATACGTGTAAATATTCGCTGCGCACAAAATAATACAATTTTATATTTCACGAAGTGAACCAACCATTTTCATGTTTATGCAGTTGATTCACTATTTGTGCAATACTAGCAATTGTTCATAACTATTGTATATTAGAAAAAATTATATATATATATATATATATATATATATATATATATATTATAGATATAATATAATTGTTTCTACTGAGATTTCCAAATTTTCCATCTTAAACTGTAAATAATACTATACTTATTGATAATAATTTAGGTAAAGTAATAGCAACGAAAGTTACACTTCTTTTGAACTTTGCTTCGTGAAAAATTTTAAAATTGTTCATTTATATAAATGTCAGCTTCCATTTACGTATATGATTTTCAGAAATCGTTTGGTTCTCCCGAACATTGAATTGCTTTTATTCTTATACGATTGTATCCATTGATGTTTATATGTTATAACGTTTTATTGTCAGTTTGGATTTACGCATCATCGCGAACAATTTTCGCTGTATATTTAATTTATTTTTTAGATTGCAATTTCCGAGCACGCTTTGAAAAGTTCTCGTTTATAAAAGGACACTAAATTTTTGTATTAATAATGTCCAATTTCGATACAATTCGAATAATTATGTTCCTTTTAAGCAAGTATTAAATTAATTATAACCCACATATTGGTATCGCTGTCACCGAGTAATATTTACTCCATAGCAGCACAAAATAATTTACCTTGATTTCCAATAGTAGAACCACTTTCAATAATACAATCGTTGCGTCTCTTTCGGTGATACGGTATTCCCCGGTTACATGAAATTGACTCGAGTCTACTCGATTCCATTTACCCGGAGAACTTGACGTTCCTATTTCACGAATCGATCCTTTTTATCTCGGATTAATACCGAGCCTCGCGTGTGCCTCTCGACAAGGAAAGTAAATGGGATTCACCGAGAGCGAGCGAAATAGAACAACGGTTTCGCTAGTCTCGCATTACCAGCGCCGTATAATTGCGTATATTTAAAAATAGTCCAAGGAAGGTCGTGTTTGGACTAATTTTTATCGAGAGAATCTCGCCGATGCTTTCGTCGGGTACAATTGAAAATATTAGGTTGTTCGGAAAGTCATGTCGTTCTTTTTTTTTTGGTGAGAATGAAACACAATTTTTTTAGAGTGTGTAAACATTTTATTAAATTACATATTCTCCATTTTAGAAAACGAAATGACTTTCCGAACAATCCAATATAAAAATGTTTATTTCGCGTTAACCTCGATGCGACGTGGTTCTGTGTTCAGATGGTTCGATTCCAAAGTGGAGTAAAATATGAAAATTTCGAGCAACGAATAAAAGATAAACAATTTTCGAGATTCGTTGCTCAGTCGTCGATCTCGTCGCCGTTAATTTCCCCTCTCGAAACGCTAAACAGTATAAGTTCCTGTTTAGACTATCACGTTTCACCATCGCGTTACGCGTAAATGTATCGCGCGGTCGGGACGATTTTACCATGATGAAAAATAGATGCGTTAATGGACTGGTGTAAAAAGACGAGGAAGGGTTAAACGTACGATCGATGCGAGTAGTTTTCACAGCATCGGGGACTGTCGCGTCAATTTCTTTCGCTTTCGAAAGACCCTGGGATCCCGAACATTCCTCGTATCAGTCCCAAGACATCGAGTACTCAAGGTAAAGTAAATGTACAAGCAGGCCCGGAATGGAGGAAAGAAGGAAACTTGAGTCGCGCGTCCGTATGCAAGTCAAACGATGCATTATTCCTTGACCTGACCTAACGGAGGCCCCTTTCATATTCAATAGAATTGTGCCCCTCCTCCCTCTTCTCACCCTCCTTTGGACCACGAAAGCCGCTCGTCGCACGTATGCGCGACTCGACCAACTTTTTTTCCTCGATCTCCGTCTTTGCGTACCGTCCACGTTGTATTGTTGTTTCATTGTTTTTTCCACTTATTTGAAAAGTGGATTTCGAAAAACGACACACGATGGATCAAAATTCTTTCCAAAAATCGACCGTTAACCACAAAATACTTGGAAAATATTGTTCGGAATGTCATTTCGTATTCCAAAATGGAGAATATATAATTGAATAAAATTACACACTCTAAAAAAAATCGTGTTTCATTTTCACCAAAATATTATAAAAGAAAAAACGAAGTGACTTTCCGAACAACCCAATACTTGATATTTTAAATTTCTTCCGTTATGTCACGATCATTGTTCCGATACTTCTTGTTTAAAACGTCAGTAGCGTTTACGAGACGAACATTTTTCTCGTTCGAAACAGAAAAGTTTCCGTTCGGATCGTTCAATTCCGAACAGGAGGAAAATATCCGAACGAAAATTTCGAGCAACGAATAAAAGATAAACAATTTCAAATTCGTTGCTCGTTCGATGAGAATTACAATAGACTTAACAATCGAATTAAAATGAATCTCTCACCGAGAAGGTAAACAATTGTTCGAGTTTGTCGTTTGAAATTGTTATTCGAAGTTATTCCTATAAATCTCGTTTGCTGTACCGAAATGATAATTTAACGTTACGGCTTCAAATAATTTGTACGATGAATTTTAACATTTTGTTGAATTAAAGAAACGTATTCAAAGATCTTCTACCCCTCGTTCTGTCCCCGTACGCTACCAACCCGAAACTGTTGACCGTAGAGCCAAAAGGACCTTATCTCGACCAGGATCGATTCGAACGAGACGAACGCATAACGGTCGTGCATCGATTAGCATTTCGATAGTCGCGTCGATTGTCTCGGAAGCTTTCCGGCATCGGTCGCATATCTGAAAGACTCGAATGGATGATATGCAATGATGCGATCTCGAATCGCTCCGCAGATGCATCAGGGAGCTGTTCATTTGTCTCTTTCAAGCTGCCCTTATGAAAAGCCATTGAAAGTGGATTTTCGTCCCTGTATGTTAAATTTTCGTGAATTCCACGAACCAACCGAGGAATCGTCCAGTGACCTTGGTTCGAGCTTTGTCTTTCAATATCTAAATGCCCACGTCATCGGTTTCGTACGATACGATAATTCGCGTCAATTTCTTATCAATTATTAAGTTCTTATCGTAATGTTTCTCCATTTCCTGTTCATCGTGGATCAATTTTTAAACGCGACGAGTTGTATAATTATCGAGCATGGAGTCAAGGGTGAAATTCAAACGCATTTTCCACGCTGTTCTAGACACGTTCTATAAATTAATTACTCGGAGAGTGATTAGAATTTCGAGATGGAACTTCTACCAAAATCTGCTCAAATGTTTCCGGAAGATGATCGTAAAATTTCGTAAGATTGGATTCGGTTGTTTTCAATCGGCACCGTTGCAAAAACGTTCCTCGGTCGGTTTTATCGTCATATCGTGGATTAGAATTTCTAAAAATTGTCGGAACGAGGATGTTCCTTTCCCCCGATATCGATGTCACGCTATTCGAAATTTGAGTATGCATCAAGGAATGCACCTTTGTCAGGGCACAGCTGTAAGTTTGACGCGGCTTTTCACATTATGCGGGTCAAAAAGGAAACCTTATGCTGTGAATTGACTTTTAGATGAAAGAACTTTGGACAACGTAGAACACGGTCGAAAGGTGAATCTCCCTTTAGTGGGGGTAGGGGGGGGGGGCTTATGGTAGATTAAAAACCGTTTTGTAGTCTTTTGTCAGGGCAATACGTGACTACAATAACAGCTCATTGAATAATTTGTATAGAATTATGGTAATGCACAACGAAGGACTTTAGAATCGATTGACAAACGGAAAGCTATTTCTCTATTGACTTGGGCACAATGCGTTTCCACGTTTTCGAAACAATACTTTTTCGAACGACTTTTAACTTCGTTTTGCAACACTGACCTGTTTTACGTGTTACGTTCATTAATATTTATCGACGGTATATCGTAACAGAAAGGATCGTGTTTTTCTAGACAAACCAATGAATTAATGCATAATTATAAATTATAAATTTTCCGCTCTTTAATAAAGAAACTTGTTCTGACGCTCGATTAAAGGTTTCTTATTACTATTTCACCTTTACGGAGTCTGATCGCGTAAATTAATAAGTATTATTATTATTATTATTATTATTATTATTATTATTATATAAGAGTAACCCAGCAGGTTTACAATACGCACGGTAAATACGTGAAACGTGAAGAAAATTTTGTCGCGCAACCATATTGACTCCGATGCGTCAAAAGATTCCATGTCGCGCTTTTTAACTGTACATATTTCTATAGCGTATAATTTTGAATAACTGGTTTCGATGTGCGATGAAGTGTGTAAATTACGATGGAAGATACTTTGAAAAATTACAACGCACATAACTGTACGATGAAACGTTTCGAGCGCCCTGTATATCTTCCCGTCCATAAATTATCGGACAATCGGTAAATGCGAAATAAGAACGCATCAACGACTTTGTAAAGTGATGAATTACCCAATGAGGATGAAACTTATTAACTCCTTACTGTACAGAGGATATGTAAATCCTGTACTTTATTAAGAATTGAACTCGATTTCAATCGAGGCGTCCGATCGATTTGTTCTTTTGTCATTTCAGGACTAATTTCATTCCCATAATCCCGTAGTGCCGAACGCACGAGTCTTTCTCGACTTTGGACACATTTTTTGTCTTGAAAATCGTTCACACGTGCATTTCACCGTACAATAATGATCATAGAAATTGCACCAGTCTCTGAAAATACAATTTGTCGAATACGTGGATACGTTTCAAACAAAGTAATCACGTTACGTCGTCCCACCGTGATAGATTTGTGACGTAAATTAAAGCTCTAATAACACGAACGATTGCTACTCGTATAGAAATTGAACTAAAAATATTGACAGTTTCAAGGTGGTGCAATTTTTACGACCACTACTAATTACTATACATTCGTTCAGATATCGTATACCCGCGTTATAAACGCAACGATAGCGTAACGAATCAAAACGGTAGAATCGTTTTAAATAATTTTCCAATTGCTCTCGTACGACTGTCTCCGCGTGAATATTTAATCGCGTAACGTTACACAAATTCGCGGCGACGTTTCCTCGTAATTTAGCCGGCCAGAGTTTCAACGAGGGTTAAATTTACCCCTGAAATCGACGCGTGGATCGTGCATTGAATCGAGTTGTCCCGCTCTCGTTGCAATTCGAGCGTCCTTTGCACGAATGAATGAACGAACGAAACGAAAAAGGAGGGAAAAAAAGAAAAAAAAAAACAACAGACCGATACGCGTGAAACACGTGAGAGAGTCCGTGGATTGCATAATCCAGGCAATTCCTATGAAATGACGAGGCTTTTATAAGGTCTCGCTACACCGTAAAATCTTGACATCCTTTCCATCGGGCACGGATAATTTGAAAAACCGAATACCGCCGCGGACACGCGTTCGGTACGTATTCTTTCTCTTCCTCGAAGACTTTGCGACCATTTGCAATTTGGATTGCATAACCGTGTTCCCCCTCCTCTCTCTCTCTCTCTCTCTCTCTCTTTCTTTTTCTTTTTTTTTTATTTCGCTCGCGAGTCGCGCGACCGTGCAGCGCCATACTAGGTGCATCGTTCACAACGCGAGGTTCTTATGTAAACGCGCATAACAATACTAAGTTACTAATCATACGGTCGTACGGTGCTCGCATCCTGCTTCAGCTCGCCTCGTAGGAACGTCAACGTGGCACGATTCGTGCGCGTTCGAAGACAAACCGTCACTGGATCGATGTCGACCAAGTTTAGCCGCGAGATCGTTCACGAGTTCCCATTAAAGATGCTGCTAACAATGGTCGATAAGATACATCGACAACTTGCAGCCAAGTTACGACTTATCGGCGATTCCGTTACGATATCGACCACGGAAGTGGGAACAAGATGCATGCGATGCACGACAGACTCTCGACATCGTTTAGGTCCGTCCAGTTCTCCAGTCACCAGGATTCGATGATTTCTGCAATTTTTTTCCAGAGATAATTATTTGTAGGATCGATCTCGAATTTTGTACGCATTGCGACCGCACGACACGCGTTAATTCGTTCTTGTCGGACGTATGAATTTACGAACGAGAAACGAAACGTCTCTCGAACGTCTCGAGATCAATTTCCAAATTGCAATTGGGTTGGTGACAAGTAAATACTGTCCAACTTCATTTCTTGATATACTAGGTGAGACGTTATTGAAGTGTAATAAATCGTTAACACGTGTAACGTGTATATCGATCTATCTGTGTTTCGACAAGCTGCGGGAACTTCTTCAAGCACGAATGATCGATTCTGGTGCATTTGACGCATCGTTCAGCGCTGTGTGTAAACAGAAATTTGTTTTCACGAAAGTCAACGTACTTTCATTTTGGTCATCGGAAATAGATAATGGAGATATTTCTTTATGAAATTGTCTTTAGTTTATAGAATTTAATTTATAAAATATAAATCATCTACTTTGGGAAAATGTTTATCTCAACGCGTAACATTTTGTCCCCTCGAATAATTTGTCAGAAATGAATTGTAGAGTACGCGTTAATTCATTTTCAATTGTCGAGAAATTTCAACGGTAGAAATTTCCAAGTTGTTGAAAAAGATAAGGAAAAGTCTTTTTTAATAAATCCGTGTCTTACTTCGGTGACACTGATTGCGATACAATAGAAAGAAGTTGTGGAATACAATAATGATACATAAAGTCGCGATTTAACCCCTTTACCCTCGAGCTATTTTGAGCTGTCCCAGTAAAACTTATCGTGTCTGCTTATAAGATAAATGTAGGGTTCGATTTAAAAATTCATAAAAAGTTAAATTTTCAAGGTATCTGCGTGAAAGAAGAATGAGCTTTCACAGAACGAATTGTAGAATTTGATACGAACTTAAACAAAAATATCGTAATCGTATCGCGGAAATTTCTATAAAAGCAAAGTTTTAATTGACTTTCTGTACACCGCCAAAATGAAACGAAACTTTTTCAATTTTTCTCACCGAAATTACCAGCGGGAAGTTTCCTACGATAATACTAAATATCGCGATAATCTTTTTTGTTGCAGAAAGACACTCGCCAAGATGACGAGGACGAAACATTTTTCTGGGACCCAGTATCCGCCAAAAATCGAAATTCGAAGAATCAGAATCACGTACTACAGCTACAGGAACAGTTGGCACAAGCCACCGTGAAGATACGCGATTTGGAAACCGAATTGAAATGTATCCAAAAGGTGAAGTATAATTTTTCGAATTAAGAAGCTTTATTTTGTACTGGTTAAGAAAGAAATGAAAAAGCGTGTAAATTTCGAACAATTGGCTCGGTTTTTGACCATCGACTATCGTAGAATCTGGAAAATTAATTTTTCGAAACAGTTACGAACTGTGACATTTGAAAATTTTGACGAACGTGATATCGTACAACCAAACCACATTTACTCGCGACATTTCGCGCGCATCGGTACAAATTGAAAAAAATATAACGTTGCCGGTAAAAATAAGAACTAACAACGAAACTGTACTATTGTGAATATGCTCCGATACTCCTATCGGAGTACTTCGAAAATCGATGTATTCATTTACTCGGGAAGTAAATGGAGCTAACCCCCATGTTGCAACAATTAAAACAATATTTACAATGAAATGCATAATAAATAACGAACGATGTACGAGTTTCATTTACTTGTTGGATTATATACGGTGTTCCATAAAATTTGAACACAAGTTCACTAGGAAATTCACCGCGCAGAAATGATTAAATTTAATAAACTTTGTGCAAAATATTTTAATTTTACTCGGATATTTGTAATCGACTTTTAGAATCTTGCGTATTCTGTTGGCCATTCGTTGCAAACGTATTTACAACGTCCCATGGATTATTTTACACAACGAAACAACAGTGTATGCATTGAACATTTCTAGTACCTCTTTCCGCGAAGATAAATGAACAACTGGTGCAACGTAAAAAACGGCTGTTACTTGAAAACAAGGTCAGACGGAACAAATGTTTACACGATCGTTCTCCTTATCGTTTCTGTACGTTGAATTTACCCCTAAAGAGACGTCCAAGTTTTATAGAACACCCTCTGTATTAAACCGTGGAGAGAAACCACTCTCGTTGATTACGATTAAACGAAACGATGCATCGTTCGAAAATCGTTAACGTTAGATTTGCTCGCAATTTCGCGCAATATTTTCGTTGCCCTGGCTGCCTAATAATCGTATTGTCTTCTCTGGCCCACTAAACATAAAAGACTTAATTATCGCCGCAATTGTTTCGAGATAATTACGTTTAATTTTAAACGCTGGTCGCCGACGCTTCACGTACACATACACGTGAGGACACATGTCGTTATCTTTAATCAATCGTATCATTGCCATCTCATTGATCGAAATAGACACGTACCTACGCAACGTGATGAACATGTAACCATGATTTCTCTAAACCAGTGCAACGTTTACGATCGTATAAACAAATTTCAATCGCACTTACGCGCAACGATCGTTTGAGAAACTCTTTTTATTCGCTCCAGGTTAACAATTCCTCGTTAAAGGAGGATCTCACCGATGGGCATCGGAAAGCAGAATTCCTTAGGGCCAAGCAAGACATGGTGAACCGTATAATTCAAATGGAAGAAAAGGTACAACAATGCTTCTTGATAAGGAAACGAAGTGAAATCGAAGAGCTTATTTCCGAAACGAACGAAACTACGAATGATACGAAACCGTGGAAAGTCGCAGTTTCCTTTCGATTATTAAAACACATAGCGTGCTTGGACTTTGAAATACATTGGCTTCGATTAAGGAATATTCCCCGTACGTTACCGCGCTTAATTAATCATGTCTGAAATGACTGGCAACTAAGCAATGAAACAGACAGAAATGAAATAACATGTTTTGATCGTTTCAAGAAAGTAGGTAACGCGTTGAAAATGAACCGTCGAATCGATTCTATTTGAAAAGTTTTACCGTACCGTCGAACGAACGTTTCTATTCGATATTGTCCGTTTTTCACAAAAGTCAATACCTTGAAATAATTGGAATACTTGAAATATAAATAGTCGATGCTGTTCGGTGTACCTGTATTGTTTGAACGGATTCAGTTTTTCTTTTTTTTTTTCCCAAATTATTCAAACGTTGAACAATCGTTGTAAAATTTCGAGTACTTAAATTCGTTTATTAGCAATGTTTCATTTTACGTAAATGGACGCAAGACGTTTCGATAATGAAACACCATTGTTCGCATAAGAGAACATTTTCAGAGAACGAAAATATGTACTCCGTTTTGTTGAAAGGGATTTAAGGGTGAATGGCCCCTTCGAGCTTCGAACGTGGATCATTTTCACGCAAAACGTGCGTTCTGTGCGGCAAACTTTCTCATATTATAAAATCGATTAATCGGTAGAATCGATGCTGTACGTCGAATATTTTCAATGTTCATTTCCAAACGTTTCACTCGATATCGTACCACTGGAAATCGGCTCTTCGATCAGGGAGACTCGCGTTCGTTGGAGAAGAGGCGCGACGAACGAAACGTGAACTCGGATGTTTCATTAGAACCGGGAAGCGGAGAGGAACACGAAACGCGTGCAATCGGACGAAACGGCCTTGATCAACGATTTCCGCACCGTACTGTCCAAGTTGAACTCCCTCGAGAAACTGGGATTAGTCCGGAACGCGTTGAAAGCGTTGGAGAGCGAAAACGAGAAATACGGCGTGGCTAACGAGGAAAAAAAATCGGACTCGGACGAGAAACTTAAAAGGCACAACAACGCCGTAGGTCACGAATCCGTCGCGGTGAAGTCCAATTTCGATGTAAGTACCGATCTTCAGAAACGACAGGACGGTTTCATCGAGGCATTGAACAACAAAGACACGGAACTGTACAAGAAGATCGAAGAGCTGCAGGAAGAAAATAAAAGGCTATTCATGAGCGTCGAGCAGTTGGATCAACAGCACGAGGAATCGATAGGTAAGCCCGTGAAGTCGTTCGTGAATGTACTTCGGTTGTAACTAAGTTTGTAAAATCGTCGGTGATCGCGTTCAGTGGCATTAACCGCGCTTTAAACTCGTAGAACAACTGCTGTCTCTGAAGGAGGAGATCGAGAAGAAACACCAGTGCCTTCAGAACGCTTACGAGCAACTCTACGTGGACTACAACCGGGCTCAGGATAAGGTCGTCCAATTGGAAGGCAGACTCGCGGCTACGAACACCGTTAAACGCGTCCAAGTGGAGACGGTCTCTCTTCCTGTGCAAACTGTCCACGTGGAGTCCGAGGACAGACTCGTTCAGACGGAGGTCCTCGAAACGGACGAACAGAGGAACGATAAAAATACCGTGGACGAGCTTACGCGTAGAATCAAGGATATTTTGAAGAACTCGTTCGTAGAAACGGAACCGGGGCTGTCGATCTTCGAGGCCGTTGCCAAACAGTACGTAGACGTGAAATGGAAAAAGGACGTGTTGGAGAAGAAGGTGACGGAGCTCAACCGAGACCTGAAAGACGCGATGGAAATGAACGACAATTTGCAGATCAAGTGTTACTACGACATGCAGACGCACATCGACTCGCTGATACTGGAGAATTCGGGTTTCAAATTGAACTTACCGTCCATACCCGAGGCGAGCGAGGAACGTGTCGCTTGGCTCGAATCGGAAACGGAGTCCTTGCACGAGGAGGTGAAACGTCTACAAACGGAGAACACCGCGTGGCGACGAGAAAATGCGAAGCTGGGCGGTGGAGGTCTCAGCGAAACACGATCGGAGAATCAAGGACACCAGGGTACCGTGTCGTCTAGGAATAAAAAACCAACGAGGTTGGAGGACATTCCGGAAGGTATCGAGGAGACCGACAGCGCGATGGAGAATCTGAATCGCAGGTTACACGCGACGTTGGACGAGAACGAGGAGTTACGAAGGAGGATCGATACGCTGGAAAATACGGAGAAGGACACCAAGGAGCAGCTGAGAATGTCGTTGGAGAAGTGCAAAGGTTTGGTCGAAAACATCGAGTTTATCAAGAAACTGAAGCTCGATCTCGAGAACGTGAAACACGAATTGAGAACGTCCACTTCGAATAGGAAACAATTGGAAAACAATTTGGCACTGTTACGAGACGCGAAGGACGAGGTGCAGAAGGAGAACGAGGAGCTGTCCCAGAAAACCGAACAGCTGGAGATGGAGATCACCAAGTGTCGCGAGAACAAAGCGGACAAGAAGAGTAACAACACCGTGTTGCAGAACCTCCAGGAGCAACTTAGCAACGCCGCCACGGAGAAAGGCGATTTGGAGTACGGTATATTGAACATGATGAGGGAACTGGACGAGGCGTTCAACCAGATAGATTTGAAGGAAAGTCATATTGCGAAATTGAATCAAGACAATGAGAGTTTAAAGAAGGAGAAGAGTTCGTTGTTGGAACAACTGACCGCTGTACAGGACGAGTCGAACGATAAGATCGATTTGGTGAATACGGAGAAGTCTTTGCTCGAACAGGAACAGGCGGAATTGAAAGAAATTGAGGCGAGCAAAGAGGAGGAACTGAACGAAACGAGGAAACGGTTACGGGAAACGGAAGAAAGATACGCGATATTGGAGAACGAGTTTACGTCTGCGAATGCGAGGGCCGAGCAACTTCGGTTACGGAACGAGAGTCTCGAAAACGAGGTGACGAAACTCGAGGGACTAAGATACGAATTGGATCGTACCAAGTCCACCATTGAAAGGCTGAGTTCCGTGGAAAACGATTACAGTCAATTGGTAAAGGAAATGGAAACATTACGCGCGAAGGACGAGGAACTGATAGCTTTACAAGAACGTTACTCGGAACTGACGGAGGAAAATAAGAGTTTAATTAGTCTAAATGAAACAATACGAGATAAGTTGGTACAATTGGAACACGAAATGGCGTCCCTGCGAGTCGAGAAGAGAGAATTAATGAATCGTGCGAACGAAAGTATCAATGATAACGAGAAACAACAGATTAAAGCACTTTTAGAGGAAACGGCGCGGGAAAACGATACCTTGAAAAGCAGTAACGACAAATTAATGGCGGAAATCACTGAATCGCAAACGAAATTACAGGTCACTATTGAGAGTCACGCAGAATCGCTCGATATGGCGAAGCAAACGATCGAAAGCTTATCCCATCTTATCAGGGAGAAGGACGAGGAAATTAGTAGTCTGAAAGCAACGATCGACACCACCAAGGTTGATACGGAACTGTTGGACAGCTTCGCGACTATAAAAAACGAGAGGGACGAGCTCGTCAAGCTTGTTACGATCAAACATAACGAAAGCTTGCAATATCACGGTGAAATTCAAAGGCTGACGCATCTATTGAACGAACGAGCGACGCAGATTCAAAGCCTGGTAGCGGAGAAAGATGTAAATTTATCCCAATTGGCGGAAAGGAACGGGGAACTTTTATGGACGAAGAACGAATTGCAAGTGGCCCAGCAACGTTTGAAAAACGTTGAAGATTCGAGCAGCCACGAAACTTGCGGGATTGTCGAACATTCCACGCAAACGTCAGAAATTGCAATTCTTAACGAGAAGTGCGACGCACTGGAAGCAGCTTTGATCCAGGAGCAATCGAATAACAGGATGCTGCAACATCAGCTTAGCGAAAGTCAAAGCAAAGAGGTGAACGCCGGGAAAGAATTGGAGAGGCTACGAACTCATTTGGTTGAAATAGAGTCCAGCTACACGGAAGAAGCTCTGATCGCCGAGGAGGCGCGGAACGAATTAGAAGCAAAGTTGCAGCAAGCCGAGGAAAAAGTGAAATCTAGCTCGATCGCGTATACGTCCGCTAACATCAGAGCGAATCAACAAGTGGAAACATTGCAACAGCAAATGGCGTTAATCGTTCAACAAAGGGATGATATACAAAACAAGTTGTCCACTGCCGAAGATAAAATTTTATCGCAATCTGCATCTCTGACCAATCTACAGATTGTCTTGGAACAATTTCAACGAGGTAAATACGATAATAAGAGTTTAAAGATGTAAAATGATGATTCGTACGAGAAATCTTCGATTCGAAGAATTGCACGACACATTGCTTCTGTTGAATCTATTCTACATATAAATTATACGAAAATTATTTTTCTTTCATCGTACGACAGTTTTTTCTTATTTACTATAAATAATTTTAATGTTTCATTCTATTCTGCTACGAAGAGAGACGATACAATAATGTTTCGCCTATAGACGTGAATGAAATAAAGGCATTAACGATCTGTGGTAAAAAATTATTCCAAATCACGAACACGCAGGCATCATTTTGAAAATACGTTGTAGAACATCAGTATCACTAGTGATGCACAAATCTTTGTTCAAGTTATCATTAAGATATACTTTTTAAGCTCGCTTTATTCTATATTTTGAACCTCTAAGCCTTTTAACATCTCATCTGCAAAATAATTATTTCCAGCGTACGGCATCTTCTTCTAAACCGATCATTTCTCGTACCAACGATTCTACGAAGCTATTTAAATTATCACTGTATCAACATTAATCAATATATTTTATATCTTATACGAACAATTGAACCTTTATAATAATTTTGATTTTTATTTTAGATAAGGAAAGAGATATCATAGCAGCAATGGAAAGACTTCAAGCTAAGCTAAACGAATCGTATAAGAAACAAGAAGAACTCGCCAATGACGTTACCAATCTGAAGGTACATTTATATACTTACTCGTAAATATACAAATATAAATTATACAAGAAATAATTCGACACTATATTTCACATTTTTGTTAACAGGAGCAATTAGCTGAAGCTAAAGAATGCTTAC